>NW_019154096.1:47369726-47637784 GCF_002288905.1 Enhydra lutris kenyoni
CAACTATATAAACCAATTAATAACAAAATCAAAGAAACACATCAACAATCATACAATAATAGTAGGGGACTTTAACACTCCCCTCACTGAAATGGACAGATCATCCAAGCAAAAGATCAACAAGGAAATAAAGGCCTTAAATGACACACTGGGCCAGATGGACATCACAGATATATTCAGAACATTTCATCCCAAAGCAACAGAATACACATTCTTCTCTAGTGCACATGGAACATTCTGCAGAATAGATCACATCCTTGGTCCTAAATCAGGTCTCAACTGGTATCAAAAGATTGGGATCATTCCCTGCATATTTTCAGACCACAATGCTCTGAAGCTAGAACTCAATCACAAGAGGAAATTTGGAAAGAACCCAAATACATGGAGACTAAACAGCATCCTTCTAAAGAATGAATGGGTCAACCAGGAAATTAAAGAAGAATTGAAAAAATTCACGGAAACAAATGATAATGAAAACACAATGGTACAAAATCTGTGGGACACAACAAAGGCAGTCCTGAGAGGAAAATATATAGCGGTACAAGCCTTTCTCAAGAAACAAGAAAGGTGTCAGGTACACAACCTAACCCTACACCTAAAGGAGCTGGAGAAAGAACAAGAAAGAAACCCTAAACCCAGCAGGAGAAGAGAAATCATAAAGATCAGAGCAGAAATCAATGAAATAGAAACCAAAAAAAACAATAGAACAAATCAACGAAACTAGGAGCTGGTTCTTTGAAAGAATTAATAAGATCGATAAACCCCTGGCCAGACTTATCAAAAAGAAAAGAGAAAGGACCCAAGTTAATAAAATCATGAATGAAAGAGGAGAGAGCACAACCAACACCAAAGAAATACAGACAATTATAAGAACATACCATGAGCAACTCTACGCCAACAAATTTGACAATCTGGAAGAAATGGATGCGTTCCTAGAGACATATAAACTACCACAACTGAACCAGGAAGAAATAGAAAGCCTGAACAGACCCATAACCAGTAAGGAGATTGAAACAGTCATCAAAAATCTCCAAACAAACAAAAGCCCAGGGCCAGACGGCTTCCCGGGGAAATTCTACCAAACATTTAAAGAAGAACTAATCCCTATTCTCCTGAAACTGTTCCAAAAAATAGAAATGGAAGGAAAACTTCCAAACTCATTTTATGAGGCCAGCATCACCTTGATCCCAAAACCAGACAAGGATCCCATCAAAAAAGAGAACTACAGACCAATATCCTTGATGAACACAGATGCAAAAATTCTCACCAAAATACTAGCCAATAGGATTCAACAGTACATTAAAAGGATTATTCACCACGACCAAGTGGGATTTATTCCAGGGCTGCAAGGTTGGTTCAACATCCGCAAATCAATCAATGTGATACAACACATTAATAAAAGAAAGAACAAGAACCATATGATACTCTCCATAGATGCTGAAAAAGCATTTGACAAAGTACAGCATCCCTTCCTGATCAAAACTCTTCAAAGTGTAGGGATAGAGGGCACACACCTCAATATTATCAAAGCCATCTATGAAAAACCCACCGCAAATATCATTCTCAATGGAGAAAAACTAAAAGCATTTCCGCTAAGATCAGGAACACGGCAGGGATGTCCGTTATCACCACTGCTATTCAACATAGGACTAGAGGTCCTAGCCTCAGCAATCAGACAACAAAAGGAAATTAAAGGCATCCAAATTGGCAAAGAAGAAGTCAAACTATCACTCTTCACAGATGATATGATACTATATGTGGAAAACCCAAAAGACTCCACTCCAAAACTGCTAGAACTTGTACAGGAATTCAGTAAAGTGTCAGGATATAAAATCAATGCACAGAAATCAGTTGCATTTCTCTACACCAACAACAAGACAGAAGAAAGAGAAATTAAGGAGTCAATCCCATTTACAATTGCACCCAAAACTATAAGATACCTAGGGATAAACCTAACCAAAGAGGCTAAGAATCTATATTCAGAAAACTATAAAGTACTCATGAAAGAAATTGAGGAAGACACAAAGAAATGGAAAAATGTTCCATGCTCCTGGATTGGAAGAATAAATATTGTGAAAATGTCTATGCTACCTAAAGCAATCTACACATTTAATGCCATTCCTTTCAAAGTACCATCCATTTTTTTCCCAAAGAAATGGAACAAATAATCCTAAAATTTATATGGAACCAGAAAAGACCTCGAATAGCCAAAGGAATATTGAAAAAGAAAGCCAAAGTTGGTGGCATCACAATTCCGGACTTCAAGCTCTATTACAAAGCTGTCATCATCCAGACAGCATGGTACTGGCACAAAAACAGACACATAGATCAATGGAACAGAATAGAGAGCCCAGAAATAGACCCTCAACTCTATGGTCAACTAATCTTCGACAAAGCAGGAAAGAATGTCCAATGGAAAAAAGACAGCCTCTTCAATAAATGGTGTTGGGAAAATTGGACAGCCACATGCAGAAAAATGAAATTGGATCATTTCCTTACACCACACACGAAAATAGACTCAAAATGGATGAAGGACCTCAATGTGAGAAAGGAATCCATCCAAATCCTTGAGGAGAACACAGGCAGCAACCTCTTCGACCTCAGCCGCAGCAACATCTTCCTAGGAACATCGCCAAAGGCAAGGGAAGCAAAGGCAAAAATGAACTATTGGGATTTTATCAAGATCAAAAGCTTTTGCACAGCAAAGGAAACAGTTAACAAAACCAAAAGACAACTAACAGAATGGGAGGAGATATTTGCAAACGACATATCAGATAAAGGGCTAGTGTCCAAAACCTATAAAGAACTTAGCAAACTCAACACCCAAAGAACAAATAATCCAATAGAGAAATGGGCAGAAGACATGAACAGACATTTCTGCAAAGAAGGCATCCAGATGGCCAACAGACACATGAAAAAGTGCTCCATATCACTCGGCATCAGGGAAATACAAATCAAAACCACAATGAGATACCACCTCACACCAGTCAGAATGGCTAAAATTAACAAGTCAGGAAATGACAGATGCTGGCGGGGATACGGAGAAAGGGGAACCCTCCTACACTGTTGGTGGGAATGCAAGCTGGTGCAACCACTCTGGAAAACAGCATGGAGGTTCCTCAAAATGTTGAAAATAGAACTACCCTATGACCCAGCAATTGCACTACTGGATATTTACCCTAAAGATACAAATGTAGTGATCCGAAGGGGCACGTGCACCCGAATGTTTATAGCAGCAATGTCTACAATAGCCAAACTATGGAAAGAACCTAGATGTCCATCAACAGACGAATGGATAAAGAAGATGTGGTATATATACACAATGAATACTATGCAGCCATCAAAAGAAATGAAATGTTGCCATTTGCGACGACGTGGATGGAACTAGAGGGTATCATGCTTAGCGAAATAAGTCAATCGGAGAAAGACAACTATCATATGATCTCCCTGATATGAGGGAGAGGAGATGCAACATGGGGGGTTAAGGGGGTAGGAGAAGAGTAAATGAAACAAGATTGGATTGGGAGGGAGACAAACCATAAGTGACTCTTAATCTCACAAAACAAACTGAGGGTTGATGGGGGGAGGGGGGTTGGGAGAGGGAGGGTGGGGTTATGGACATTGGGGAGGGTATGTGCTATGGTGAGTGCTGTGAAGTGTATAAACCTGGCGATTCACATACCTGTACCCCTTGGGATAAAAACATATTATATGTTTATAAAAAATAAAATTAAAAAAAATACCTTCACACCAACATCCAGATGGATGTTTGACCAAACTGCACATCATAGCCTAGTTGACACATTAAATCAACCATCATACACTTAAAATCGTCCTTTCAAAAGGCTGCCCAGGTCAGGTTAGGACTTTTCAGCAAGATAACAATAGTATTTCAAACAGAAAAACTTTTAAAATTCAGAAATCATTTCCAGGAAAGTGACTTTAATGAGGTGGTTTAGAAGTTATAGTAACATTCACAGAATGTTGATCTGGATGTGTGGCTGGGATTGGGGATAGGGGGAAAAAATGTCAAAATACCTTAGAGGCTACAGGCTCAGGATGCCCTTGGTTTAGAGCTCAATTTTACCAGTAGATGTCGCTATAGTCAGACATTATTTTAGAAAAACTCAAAAAGGTGACCTCATTAGTGTTTAAAGGCTATGGAGCTGGGGGGAGCCAACAAACTGTTCTATATAAACATGTGCTCTTCTTTTTTAAAAAACTCAATAGGCATCTAATCATCATTTGCTGAGTGAATTAATGAGCAATCAATGTATATTAATTGTTCTGCCTTGAAATTTTTGTGATTGAGTTACACTCTGATAGGTGAAAACAAACAGAATTTGTCAACCCAAGATGTGGCTCTTCGGCATAAGGATTATTTTAGGCTGATTATTTTTAAGAAACTGCAGATTCAGGAAAAGCTCTTTACCTTCCTTTAAACTGCCTAAATTTACATTGGAAAAGGAGCCTGTGCCAAGAAGAGAGCTATTATCAGAGATACCTTTTTACCAAAGAAATTTATCTGCAACACAGGGAGCCCTTTGTTCTGAAAACATCTCCTCACCATTCCTGTGAATGACCTTCCTTCCCTCTGTACCCCCAGACTCCTGCCCCTTTCCTTAGTTCAAGATGTTATATAAGTTTCAACTACCTGGCTCCCCGTTGAGTGTCATATTTTTATAGGGTTCCCATAGATTCATTAAATTTTAAATCGAATTTTGTTTTCTCCTGTTAATCCGTTTTATGTTAATTTAATTATTTGACCAGTCAAAGAACATAGAAGGGAAGTTAAGTTAAAAAGAAACAGACCAAAAATGGAGCCACTTATGCTAAACCCCACCAAGACTTAACATGCAACCTAACAGCATTTTCATCCTCTGGCAGGAGTGCAATCATTCTGGAATTTCCTGATCCCCCTAGTGAGGTCATCTGTATAATAAGACCTCTGGACTTGCCCTAAGGGAAGGTAACCTTGCCTGAACAATCTACTCGTATTATAACTTCCTTGTCCCACTTGCTAGATAAAATGCTGCTGACTGATGAATCATTGAATAAAACCAATTAGATCTTTAAATTTACTGACTTGAATTCTGTCTTTTAACAGAAGAAAGGAAAACTCTTCCACCCCTACATAGCCATGTCAGAGAAAAGCTTTAGAAATTGCATAATGAAACTGATCTCTAAGATAAGAGTAACAGCTAAGAAGAAAACAAGTTGTCTATAGAGTCCATTCTTGAGAAGAAATAAGAAAATTTAAGCAATTCGATTTCACAGACATTAAATTCACCACCCCTTGTCCACATTGAGCTCTGTTCTACTAAAGAGATCTTTAACGTAGGAGATAGTGAAGCACAGGACACTTTTTCTGTCTTCCATCTAAGAGATGGGGAAGGGGCAGATCTTCCTGGCACCAAAGAGAGACAAGTTCTAAATCTAGGAGAAGGAGCCAAGAAACAAATTCCCACTAATTCTCCTTCAACACCCACTATCCTTTTTTTAAACAGGTTTGCCTGCATAAAACAAAGCGATTAGGAAAACAGTTTACAAAGCTAGCCAATGATTCAGAGGTTTGCTACTGATTACATATGAGAATATGCACTATATTCATTTTGAACTCTTGCTAACTAGCACACTACGTCCAAAGTCCTTTATCTGATTTAACCCTCTCAGAAGCTCTGTAAGGCAGGGATTTTTATTGTCCTAACTTAGAGATGAAATACCTGAAAAATAATAGCAGGTGGGGAGTGAGGAGTTAAACAACTTGTCCAGGACCACCCCGTTAATGAGCAATAGAATCAGATCCAAACCCAGCCTTGGGTGAAGCACTCTGCCGTGCTCCCTTTGGTCATTATTCCCAAGTAACAGGCTGTAGGCAAAGCCTGACCACAGATAACATCTGGACTCTATGTTAAGTTCATTTTGCCCCAGTCATTTAAAAAATCTTAATTACTGAACCGTGCCTCTGAAGAAGGCACTCTGCTTTGAGCTAGAAGAAGGGAAATTTAAAGGAAAGAAGAAGAGCGCCCTCAGAACTTATAATTGAGTGGCAGTGGTGGGGTGGGTGTGTCAGGAGATGAGGAGGGACCTAAATGAGGAAGGTCACCCAGCCTCTGTCTTCTCCACATGCCCTATGGGGACTTGGGGAAAATTGAGAAGATTTAGAGCAGCTGCTATGAGGAATGTGTTAGGTTAAATAATATGTCTGGAGAAGAGAAGGATATTTCAGGATCTTTCTTTCCACTCCTTAAAATTAGTTGAGCTTATTTTCTCAGATTTCCAAAATAAAGTTCACCTCCAGGTTGGGCACAAGTTCAACGAATTTCAGTACAGAATCTAGTCTTGTCTCTCTCTTTCTCTTACTTTTTCAGAGACTTGGTGTTGCTTTACACCTTTTTTTTTTTTTTTCAAGACCCCATTTACTTATTAGAGAGTGAGTGAGAGAGCAGGAGCAGAGGTAGAGGCAGAGAGAGAGAGAGGAAGAAGCAGACTCCCCACCCCGCAGGGAGTCCGACTTAGGGCTTGATCCCAGGACCCCAAGATCATGACCTGAGCCAAAAGCGGATGCTTAACCCACTGAGCCCCCCAGGTTCCCCTCTAGTCTTATCTCTTGAAAACTCGTCAGCACTTCAATTTTTTTTTTTATCACAGAAATAGATCACTGATAATACTACATTAAGGAAGATGCTGACTTGAAATGCTTACTCGACTTTCAGTGTTGATTATCCATTCAACTTTTTTTTCCCTTAATGTTACCCCACTTCAGGAATAAGGAAACAGCCAAACAAGAAATGGTTTCAAAGTTGCACGTTGAAATCATAAGACAAACATCTGTGTTTGTTAGTATCTTCAAAGCACATGGGTTGTATTACCTTCCTCCTGACATTTTGAATAATGCCCTTTGCCTATTCTGTGTTTCTGCCTCAATGTGGACACATTTTCTGTCTCCACCAGGATGTTGTCATTTCTGCCTCCATTCCACTTAAAATCAGTTTGTTAAATTATCTCACTGCATTTTATGTTTAGAAATCTTCTCTTTGAGACACTCCATCCTGCATCTAGCAAGGGAGGTAAATCTGTTGGACTGTTAATTACTAATGGAATTTCCTCAGACTCAAATCTTCCCTCATATACTTTGCTTGAGAGCAGGTAGAAAGTGTTGCTCTGGAGAAATTATGAGATAAAAAATCTCTAAACTGAGGCCTTAATAACCAAACCCATAACCAGTGCATTTTTCCAGAGTTGCCTTAGAAAAGTGTATAAATTGGTTTTTAAAGTCCCACTGAAGGGAGGAAATCCCAAAACAGGAAAAACAAATGGCTAATAAATATACGAAAAAAATTTCAACTTTTCTACATAAAGTACATTAACACAGCAATGAGTTCTTTTCACTTTAAGTAAGAGTCTTTGTTTTTGTATTAATAATACTCAATATTGGCAAGTGGGTGCAAATTGCCAGATGGCACTATGGTTTGGCAGTATAAACTGTAAAACCTTTCTGAAAATAAATTTGCAATACATGTCATATTCTGTGGCCCAGGAATTCCATTTCTAGGACTTTTTCCTAAGACAACAATCTGAACACACAAAAAAGAGAACACTTTTACATAAAGACAATCATTTTTATAATTTATAATAATAATATGTGAAGAACTATTCCCTTATTAGAGTATATTAGGTTGTTTTTTAAAGCTACATCCATAGATTAGGATCTTTTTTTAAAAATTAAAATTCAATTAATTAACATATAATGTAATATTGGTTTCAGAGGTAGAGGTCAGTGATTCATCAGTCTTATATAACAACCAGTGCTCATTATACAACACATATCCTCCCCAAAGTCCATCACCTAGTTACCCCATCCTCCAACCCCCTTCCCCTCCAGCAACCTTCAGTTTGTCTCCTGCGATTGAGAGTCTCTTATGGTTTGTCTCCCTCTCTGATTTCATCTTGTTTTATTTTTTCCTCTCTTCCCCTGTGATCCTCTGCTTTGTTTCTTAAATTCCACATATGAGTGAGATCATAGGATAATTGTCTTTCTCTGATTGACTTATTTCGCTTAGCATAATACCCTCTAGTTCCAACCATGTCATTGCAAATGGCAAGATTTCTTTTTTTTTGATGGCTGAGTAGCATTCCGTTGTATATATATATACCACATCTTCTTTATCCATTCATCTGTCAACGGACATCTGGGCTCTTCCACAGTTTGGCTATTGTGGACAATGCTGCTATAAACGTTGGGGTGCAGGTACCCCTTTGGATCACTACATTTGTATCTTTGGGGTAAATACCCAGTGGTGCAATTGTTGGGTCACAGGGTAGGTCTAATTACAACTCTTTGAGGAACCTCCATACTATTCTCTGGGGTGGCTGCACCAGTTTGCATCCCTACCAACAGTGTAAGGGGGTTCCCCTTTCTCCACATCTTTGTCAACATTTGTCATTTCCCGACTTGTTAATTTTAGCCCTTCTGACTAGTATGAGGTGGTCATAGATTAGGATCGGAAGCACCCATTTACAATTATGTTTGTAAAGGTAGAATTAAAGGAAAATAATTGTGATATGACATTAAGTGGAAAAAACAGAATAAAGATATATAAGCAAACATATATAGCACATATAAAGTACATATATACATACATGTCCTCTTATAAAATAACTAGAGGCTCTCTGAGGTTCCACGTATGATGAAGAGAGCAGTTCAGAACCTTACCAATGTACTGTCATCACAATAATGACAGTGACACTTAGCACCTGTATTAGCTCAGATTTCCTAGAAGCAGAGCTTGAGATAGGGATTTGGGTTTATATGATTTGTGAGGGTGTGCTCTTTAGGAAGAGCCTGTGAAAGCTGAGAGAAAGAGACTAGGGAGAGAAAGAGGTAAGGATGTGGTTTCAGGTAAAGTCTTGTCCTACATGATCCTGGGAGTGCTCTGGAGGATAAGTTACACCATAGCATTATTGGTAGTTCCCACCCCAGAGCAGTTCAGATGGGGAGAGAAGGGTGGAACCTGTGAGCCATGAACACCCAAGCTCAGAGTAGCAGGGCACAGGGTGCAACAGCAGAGGGAATCTGCACTGGTCCTATTGTTGTCTCAACTAGCCATCTAGCCACAACTAAGCCATTCTGAGGATTAAATGAGGTCATTGTGTGGGCCTATGAGAACCATCAAGGAGCTTAGCTTTGCATGCTCTTAATGTTAACTAGCTATAGGTTTCCTTCCTTCTTCCTTCCCTCCCTCCCTCCCTCCCTTTCCTCCCTCTTCTCTCTCCCTTTCTTTTTTCCTTTTCTTCCTTTTTCTCTTTCCCTCCCTCCCTCCCTTCCTTCATTTCTCTCTCCTCTCACTCTCTCTTTCTTTTTAAAGATTTTATTTA
Organism: Enhydra lutris kenyoni; assembly: GCF_002288905.1. Taxonomy (NCBI): domain Eukaryota; kingdom Metazoa; phylum Chordata; class Mammalia; order Carnivora; family Mustelidae; genus Enhydra; species Enhydra lutris. The sequence goes on from NW_019154096.1 coordinate 47,379,105, forward strand.
TGTGAAAGGGAGAGAGTGCACTGAGAGCACAGGAGAAGAGCAGAGGGGGAGGGAGAGGGACAAGCAGACTCTGCACTGAGCACTGAGCCCAATGCGGGACTTCACCCAGGACCCTCAGATCATGACCTGAGCTGAAACCAAGAGTCTGCAGACTGAGCCACCCTGGTGCTCCACTAGCTACCAATTTCCAAAGACCACACCTAATTTAATTATGCAACATGGAAGCTCAGCCTAGAGAGTGACCCTTCCCGTGGCATAGGCACCATCTACTGTTACCACAAGTTCTGGTCACCTTCCTCCCCACTGGTTGCAGATATTGGAGGAGGGGGTGCAGTAGGAATGAAGATATAGAGTTGAGCCCTCCCTATCAGCTAAGTGGTGATTTCTCTGGATGGTGTTTTCCTCCTGGGTAAAATAAAGTAACTGAATTAAATCAATAAAGCATCCCTATTCTGGGCCTGGAAATCCCCAGGAATTGTGTCCAAAATTCAGTCTTGCATGCAATTTTCTGGGATTCAGATACCAAGCTTTCATCAGATTCTTTAAGGAGACTTTCAGCTGACTTCCAAGCTTCCTTCCACTCCAGCACTCTGATAATGAGTAAGAGACTTAGAGAAGAGACTTAGGTCAGAGGAAGAAATCAAGCATTGAATTCTTCGCTCTGGTTTTATAAATATCTTGGATTAGCAGAAGGATTCTTTGTTCTCACTTTCCCTCAACCCCCATTCAGATTTAGGAAAATTAAATACAGGCTCCCAAGACACATCAAAAGACTTTCTGGGCTACATTTTCCATGCTCCCCACCCCGGTGAGAGGGGAGTGTTCTCTTCATTTCACAGAGCAAGAAACTGAGGTGGCTGGGAAGTGACTCATCCAAAGTCCAACAGCACCTCCTTGTGGTTTGGACCCAGGTGGCAAGACTTAGGGAATCTAGTGGCTTTCAAATGTCCTGGGGAACAGACTTTGAAATATTTTTATATAAAAAAAATACTTTTTCTTCCCCACTCTTTTAAAAATGATACTTTAGAAATTCAACAACATGGATGTGTAAAATATAAGCAGAAGGTTCAACTCTCCAGTTTATCTCAAGTGCTAAGTAGTATAATGATTGTTTTTTTACATATATATATTTTTTGTTTGATTGATTTTTACAAAAATGGGATTATATTATACATTCTGTCCTGCACCTTCTGTCCAGACACTATATCATGAGCATTTTCCATGTCAGAACATAAAGATGTACCTCTTTCATTAGAAAACTGTACTAAATTTTTAAAAATATTTATTTATTTGACAGACAGAGATCATAAGTAGACAGAGAGACAGGGGGAGAGAGAGGGGAAGGCAGGCTCCCCACCAAGCAGAGAGCCCGATGCGGGGCTTGATCCCTGGGCCCTGAGATCATGACCCGAGCCAAAGACAGAGGCTCAGCCCACTGAGCCACCCAGCTGCCCTTGAAAACTGTACTAAAAACAACTTCTATATATTAAAGATCCATAACATGTTCATTTGAATCACAAGGTTAAATTGTGAACAATGTGGAATGAAGCTTCTACCGTGGAGAAACTATTCGAACTTCTTATAAACTACTTATGGAAGTTGAGGTTCTACACTGTTCAAAAAAAAAAAAAATTCAGGAACTGTTCAGGATCACTCACATGAAACCCCCCGAGGAGCCATGCAGCCACGGCTTCAGCGAGCAGCCCTCTATGAAATGTCAGACAAAGTTCGGGTCCATCCGTTTTGTGCAGGTGCTCATCACATCATTATAAAGTGTGCAACAGCAAGAGAACAACTTAGATGTTTTATCATGATCATACTGTGTTATACATCATTTTAGTATCCTGCCTGTCTAACCAATGATACTTGTAGTATTTATAAGTTTTGGACACTTATGGTTTAGCTTTTAATTTTATAGAAGTTATTGTATTTTGAAATGAATAACCTAAAAACCAGAAGTCAAATGATAGATAGATAGATAGATAGATAGACAGATGAGTATAGATGTATAGTTATTTAATAAGTCTTATTCAAAACAGGAAATTCAAATAGCTTCAAGTTGAGCTACCTGAGCTCAGTTTAGCAGTGCAGAAATACAACTGTACCCAGTCTTACAATGCAGACAAAATTCCAGGGGTGAAATTTTAAACATAACATTCTTTTATGCAATCTATACAACACACCAACTATGATGGTTTTAAAACTTTAAGTAAATGCTTCACTGATACAGGAACTAAACGTGAGTATTTTCGAAATGATTTGTTGAACATCTCATAATGTTACAATACACACCTGAAAAGTGTGTTATGCCAAAAGAACAGTATAGCACGGTAGTTAATGGTTCCATCTCTGGAGTCTGAAGAACCTGAATTTGAACCCTAGTTTCATCACTGGCGAGGTGACCTTAAGCAAGTAACATTGCCTTCCTAACCTTTATTGTGCAATGGGTTTATTAGTCCCCAAATAACAGAGATGTTGTAATAATTATACAAAATCATGACGATAAGGATTTTATTGTCATGATTTTGTATAATTATTGCAATGCCTAATGCTGAGTAACCTTTAAGGATTATTATTATTTTAAGCAAAGAAGAAACAAAAGCCACCAAGAGCCAAGTGAAGGATGCTCTTCTTTGAGGTCTCACTGAGCCACCCATAGCTTGTCAGGACTCCCTTGTCTCATGGTCTGACCTTCACACATGGTGTTCTTAACCACTTCACTGCATGATCTCACAGTGAAAGTCTGTTGGAAGGGAGGGAGATGCCCTTTGTTAAATCTATTTTCCAACATCTTCTGGAAAATGGAAAGAAGGTGTTAAAGTTCAATACAAGAAAAGGCACACGTTAAGCAGTCAGAGAAAAGACTCTTGCTGCTGGCCTCTGAGGAAAGTCACCCAGAGGTGCTTTGATGCCAATCTGATCTGAAGGGAAAAATCACTTCCAGAGTAGAATTCACAGTGAATTTATTTTGTCTTCTTTTTCATGAAAGTAATATGTATAGTTGGTAAAGGGGAAAAAAATTACTACAGAGAAATGAAGCACTGTTTTCTATCCCCAAACACCTGCAGTCCTGGTCCCTTGCTCCATGTTAACTATTGGTTTTGGGGTCTTTGGGGTCACCTCCATTGGAAATGGATTTCAATAGAACAATCTTGTCCAAGCGTTTGTAAAGTCTGAGGTCAAGATATGGAGAACCAAAGGAAATAAAAGGATTCTGTGTTCTTCTGGTTGAGGCCTGTGTCAGCATTAGGAATTAGCAGACATTATCCTAGTAGAATATGAAAATGGAATTCTGGAATAAATGGGAAGATCATGGTCATAAGGGCCAGCAGGGCCCAGAGGGATTATGGTTCTTTCCTGTTTACCTCTTACCTCACCCATCCCCAGAGTCCCTGGGTAGAGCCAAGCAGAGGATAATCATAAACTGGACAAATGCCCACAGCTGGTCCAAAGAGCAAGGCTTGGAAATCAGATGAGGTACCAGATCTCTTCCTGTCACAACAAGGCACTTAGGATGGTGACAGAATGAACTCAACCCTGAATGGTCCAGTCCTGGCACCCAGACAAATGCCTTGCAAAGAAAGACAGGAGAGAGTCCACCTGGTAAGGTGCAGTACTCTCTTAGCCAAGCCAGCCACATGTAAATTAGAATAAATCAGGACATTACTCTTCTTCCCATAGACAGGTTAGCCTCTGCGTCACTTACCTTTTGGAAGCTGATTAAAGAAAGCAGTTCAAGTTCATTTTATTATGGTCAGATGCCAGCAAAATAGATCTAGACTATCATTACGTATTCATACTCATAAAACGAACAACTTGGCATGGATTGCAAAGTATTTCATTATAATTTAGGCATCTCATGGCATCCAATGTGTTGTTTCATTATGTCTTTATTTATTGACATACCAACATGACCACATAAATTCCTGCTAGTATTTCACTGACCTCCTGTATTGTTAGGAATAATAAAAATTCGCTATACAGGCAAAAAAAAAAAAGATTCATTTTCATAAGTAGTTTATGTGTGATATGGGAAGATCGGTGAAGCTCTTTGAAGCTTCTCTGCCTTTTCAAAGGCCATTCCCCCACCTCCACGGTTATCCTTCTAGGCTCATCCTCTTTTAAGACTTTCATTTCCCAGTTGGAATGAGTTTCTCCCTCTTTTCTACTTCTGGGGTGTCCTGTTTTTGCTTAAATAGTTGTACTAGCAATGTGTTTGAGGATTAAATTAACAGTCTGCCTTTCCTCCTGGTCATTGAACTCCCAAGAGGGCACAAGATGGCAAGAATTTACTTTGCTCATTATGGTACATCACATAAAGGAGTACCATGCTGCAGTCAAAGAGAATAAGGAACCATCAGGCATCAGGGATATGAAAACATAACCACAACAATATACCACTTTACACCCACTAGTCAAAAAGTCAGATAACTACAAGTGTTGGCAAGAACGTGGAGAAATCGAAACCCTCATATATTATTGGTGAGACAGTAAAAAGGTGGAAAACATTTTATTGGATTTTATCCAATTTAACGGATAGGAAAACTATGGAAAACAGTCCGGCATTTCCTCAAAAAATTAAACATAGAGTTACCACGAGATTCAGCAATTCCACTCCTAGGCATATAGCCAAGAGAACGGAAAACATTTGCCCATACAAAAACTTGCACATGAATGCTCATAGCAACATTATTCATAATAGCCAAAAAGTGGAAACGACTCAAAGGTCCATTGACTGAAGAATGGAGGAACAAAATGTGGCATAGCTATACATTGGAGAAGTGGGCAATAAAGAGAAACAGTATCGATACATGACACAACATGGACGAAGCTTGAAAACATTGTGATAAGTGAAATAGGCCAGACACAAAGGACTATACATTGTACGATTCCATTTACATGAAAAATCAGAATATGCTAAGTTAGACAGACAGAAAATGGATGGGTGGTTTCTTAGGGTTGGTGTAACTGGGGTGGAATGATCAGTGCCTGCTGACAGGTATGAAGTTTCTTTTGAGGGTCATGAAAATATTCTAAAATTGATTGTGGTAGTGGTCAAACATGGTATACTTTAAATGGGTGAACTATATAGTACATGAGTTGTATCTCAATAAAGCTGCTACTAAAAAAAAAAGGTATTTTTTTAAATACTTCAATACTGCAAGGTATGATTTCTTTTCTTTTCTTTCTTTTTTTTTTTTGCAAGGTATTTCTAAGATAAAAACAAACAAAAAAAAAACTAAATACAAACAAAAACCAAGGTACACATTTCTAATATATGTGTGAGAAACAAGGAGAATAAAAATATGCATGCAACAGCTTATTTTTGCAAAAAGAATCACAAGAAGGATAAATCAGATATAATGATAATGTCCCCTACAAAGGAAAAGTGGAAAAGCAGTGGGAGAGGAAGCAGAGATAGTGTCACTTCTCTGAGTAAACTTTTCTGTATTATTTTGACTTTTGGAACCATGCTAATGTTTTTACATATTCAAAAAATCAAATCAACAAGTTAGCACAAAAACTAAAATTGGACACAAACAAAACCAAATATATTGAGCTGAATGTCAAATGGGTAATATAATCACATGGGAGAAACTAATTCAAGACTCTGAACATATAAATATACTCTAAAGACAAAAAGAACTGCAAATATATTTTGAATTTTGCTTAGGAAATTTGTTTCTGGCAGCAGTATAGGTGTATTCTCAGAGTTTTTTGTGATTATCGTAGGATAGAGCAAATGATTATCCTTATATTGAAGATTATGGAAATCAGAGCTTTTGCTGCTGGAAAATAAATATGTAAATATAAAATGGGGCATGGCCATGTAGAACTCTGTGCTGCTGGACTTAAATTAGAGGAATCATTATAAAGTCATGTTTTAAAAATACATAGGTATAGATTCACTACTTATATTGGCTGAAAGGGTCTAGAAGCAATCACAGCCCAGAAGCAATAAGCACACTGAATGCCCAGATCTTGGTTTCTAAATTCCATTCCCCACTAATAAAAACCAGAGCTTCTTGGGAAAAAATGGCTGATTCAAGCGCTGTGCCATGGAAAACACAAAATGATTACCTTGTTTTTAAAAGAAGAATTCAAAGAATATGAGGACATGTCAAAGTTTCCAAAAGTTTCATGCTCAAATCAGGGACACTTTGAGCAATAAAATAAATATCATTAGTAGCAGATTTTAACACGTTAAACAAAATAAGAATCCATGACCCCATATTGATTATGAATGGATAGAGGCTAGAGGATGGATGGACAGAGGATGGGTGGATAGATAGATAGATAGACAGAAAGAAAGAAAACTTCCTTACATTGTAAAGTCAACTGATAAATATAGATAGAATGATGGAATTAGAAAATCACTATTTGGCAACCACAATAGTAATAAATTCAGCCAAGAAATATCATGAATGTTGAAATTGTGGGTGAATGTTCAATGAGGAACAGAATTCTTACATGATCTCAAAATAACTACATAAAATACTTGTTCAGTATGAAGTGAGAGAAAGTTACTATAGTAGAGAAACCTTGCAGCAGATACCACTTTAATAAAGTCATAAAGGGTAACATCACCATGATAGGACAAATTGAAATTGTATGCTAACTCATAGGATATACTGAAGATACACAGCATGACTTTTGAGATATACCTCTCAAAACAGGAAACTTGATCTAATCACAAGGAAACATAAAGCAAAATCAAATTGAGGGACAGTCCACAAAATGACTGAACTTCAAGAGTGTCAAAGTCATAAAAGTCAAGGAAAGATACACAGATACTGCAATTAAATGCAATGTATATTCCCAGATTGAATCTTTCTGTGACAAAGGACATCCATGCAACAAATGAAGAAATATGAATTGAGTCTATAGGTTAGATAGTAATTATCAATGTTAATTTCCCGATTTTAAAGTTTGTACTGTAGTTATGTAGAATGTCTTTGTTTAAAAGGATTCTAAAAGTATTTAGCAGTAATGGATGTTATGTCATCAACTTTTCCTCATATAGTTGGGTGATGGGGAACTCTTTGTTCTATATCTGCAACTTTAAGTTTTAATTTATTTCAAAAAGGAAAGGAAAGATTCCATAAGTTCATGTTTCTGCTAAAAACAAACAGAAATAAAGGAATGGGGGAAAGAGAAAGTTTCTATTTATAGAAAAATGTCAACTGCAAAATGTATGAGGAACAATAGAGTTTTTGAATCACCATTTTGAACCACTATGTTATTTATTGATTCAGGCAAGAATTATCAATGGATGCTAAAATTATCAGTCAAAAATTTGTTGGGGACCAGAATATGTATAAAGACTCAAAGCATCTTCTTAAAGCTTACTTATTAATTATAGAAGAAGAAATAGTACCTTTACCAAAATATCATAAATAACACTGTAGCCAAGCGATCAAAGCTAACATCACCCAAAGTGGGATGAAGGAACATGAGGTGATTCTGGCTTTGATGCCCTGAAAGAGATATATACTATGTTGTGTTCTTGCCAAGAATGTATCTTCATCATGAAGTCACAGAAGGCACTCAGACACACCTAAAATGAGGGACATTCTATAAAATAATAGGTAAGCACTCTTTAAAAATGTTATCTCATTGAATGGATAAAGAAGATGTGGTATATATATATATACAATGGAATACAATGCAGCCAATAAAAGAAATGAAATCTTGCCATTTGCAAGGATGTGGATGGAACTAGAGGGTATTATGCTTAGTGAAATAAGTCAATCAGAGAAAGACCACTATCATATGATCTCCCTGATATGAGGAAGTGGAGATGCAACGGGGGCGGTGTTTGGGGGGTAGGAAAAGAATAAATGAAACAAGATGAGATCGGGAGGGAGACAAACCATAAGAGACTCTTAATGTCACAAAACAAACTGAGGGGGGCCAGGGGTAGGGGAGTAGGGAGAGGGTGGTGGGGTTATGGACATTGGGGAGGGTATGTGCTATGGTGAGTGCTGTGAAGTGTGTAGACCTGGCAATTCACAGACCTGTACCCCTGGGGCTAATAATACATTATATGTTTATAAAAAATTTTAAAAAATTTAAAAAAATGTTATCTCATGATAAACAGGGAAGGCTGACAAGTCATTGCAGATTGAAAGACATTGGAGATATGGGAACTAAATGGAATGTATGTGTGGTCTTGGATTAAATCCTGAATTGGTGAATTAAAGTATTGTTATATTCAATATTGAGACAGTCAGCAAAATTTGTATATAGACTATATTTTAGATACTAGTATATATTGGATCAGTGTTAATTTTCCTGAATTTGATAATAACAGACTGTCCTAGGGAACCACAAATGACCCCAAATAGCTGAAAGAATCTTGAGAAAGAAGATCAAAGCTGGAGATATCACAATTCCAGATTTCAAGATATACTACAAAGCTGTAATAATCAAAACAGTATGGTACTGGCACAAAAACAGACACATAGATCAACAGAACAGAATAGAGTCCAGAAATAAACACACTCACATGGTCAATAAATCTATGACAAAGGAGACAAGACTATACAATGCAGAAAAGAATGTCTCTTCAACAAATGGTGCTGGGAAAACTGGGCAGCTATATGCAAAAGAATGAAAGTGGACCACTTTCTAACACAATACACAAAAGAAAGCTCAAAGTGGATTAGAAACCCAAATGTGAGACCTAAAACCATAAAACTCATAGATGAGAACACAGTCAGTAATTTTTTTTGACATCAGCTATAGCAACATTTTTCTAGATATGTTGCTAGATATGCCTCCTGAGGCAAGGGAAATAAAAGCAAAAATAAACCACTGGGACTACATCAGAATAAAAAGCTTTTGTGTAGTGAAAGAAACCATCAACAAAACAAAAAGGCAATGTACTGAATGGGAGGAGATATTTGTAAGTGATATATCTGATAAGGAGTTAATATCCAAAATATATAAAGAACTTATAAAGTTCAACCCTCCCCAAAAGTCCAATTTAAAAAGGGGCAAAGAGGGGTGACTGGGTGGCTCAGTGTGTTAAGCCTCTACCTTCAGCTCAGGTCATGATCTCAGGTCCTGGATCAAGCCCCACATTGGGCTCTCTGCTCAGCGGGGAGCTTGCTTCCCCCCTCTCTCTCCCTGCCTGCTTTCTGCCTACTTGTGATCTGTCTGTCAAATAAATAAATATTTTTTTTTAAATGAGGCAAAGAACCGGAAGACACTTTTCAAAAAAGACATACTGATGGCCAACAGATACATAAAAAGATGCTGAACAATTCTCTCCCCTTCTCCTTCTGCCCTTCCCCCTGCTCTCTTTCTATCTCTCAAATAGATAAATATTTTTAAAAAGAAGAAGTAGAAATAAAAAGTGTTTGAGAAGATGTGGCAAAAAAGGAAACTTATACACTATTGGTGGTGATGTAAATTGGTACAGCCACTGTGGAAAATCATACAGAGATTCCTTAAAAAATTAAAAACAGAAATACTATATGGTCCAACAATTCTACAACTGGATATTTATTCAAAGAAAATGAAAACACTAAGTCAAAAAGATAGATTAAAAAAAAAAAAGATATATGAACCCCTATGCTTATTGGATCCTTATCTATAATAGCCAAGCTATGGAAGCAACCTAAGTGTCTATCAACAGATGAATGGATAATGAAGATGTGGTGTACACACGCACACACACGTGCACACACACACACACACACACACACACACACTAGAATAGTACGTAGCCATAAGAAAGGATGAGATCTGGCCATTTGTGACATGGGTGAACCTAGAGGGTATTATGTTAAGTGAAATAAGTCAGAGAAAGATAAATAACGTATTATTTCACTCATACGTGGAATCTAAAAAACAAAACAAATAAACAAAACAAGAAGTAGTTATAATTCTAAGGAGATATCTATTAGCAATAAAAGTTCTTAATCTCTTCAGCTTACTCTCAAATGTTTAATTTGAAAAAAAGAATGTATACGTGTATGTATGTGCATGTTTAAGACAGAGATAAAGACAAATTTATCAAATTGCTAATAAAAGTCCAAGTTTTCAAAATATTAATTTAAAAAGAAAAGAAATCATCTTGCTCAACTGTTTATCCCCAGCACTTCCTTGCATAACCTTTAGAACATAGTAGATGCTCAACATATATTTATTAAATGCTTAAATTAAATGACAAGTCCAATCAGGACTCTTTGAATTGTAAGTGGTAAGACAACCTGTTCAAAGCGTTTACGTGATGAAGAAAGTCAGTACATTTAACTGTAAAGTCAAAGGGTATATTTTCTTCAGGCATAGCTAGATCCAGGGGTTCAATCAATGTCGTTAAGATCTGGACTTTTGCTCTCTCTCTTTCTCTCTCTCTCGCTCTCACTCTCACTCTTCCCCTTGCCCTTATTTTCCTATGTTGGAAATACAGTTCCCTCATTTTCCTTTACTCTCTTTCTTAAGCTGACTCTCCATATGGTAGCCCCACACAGCTCTCTAATTCAACAGAAATAAAGATATTTCTGTCCAACTGTTCCATATACTTCCACTACTAAATCTCACTGAGCTGATCTGAGTAGTCAGAGAGGATGAAAAATGCTTGTGTTCTCTAGTGTGACCTACATGCCTTGTGGAATGAACAGCTTTCAAGCTTTCAAAACACAAAAGTCATGCAGAGTCTTGGAACACCATCACTAGGATGAGAAATGCACCAAGGTTCTCCCTTCTCCCCTGGTCCTTTTTGACTAGCTTCTCTATGTGGCACAAAATGATCAGATAGATACTACAAAGTCTGCAAAGTGAAACTCTAAAGTCCAAGCTATTTAATCTCAGAGGTTAATCAAACTATGTTTCAAAATAAAATGCTGTAATTCAAAAGTTAAAGGAAAGAAAGTTCCATAAATCGCCTTTTTAAAGAACAGTGATGAAGGGTGCTTGGATGGCTCAGTCATTTAAGCATTTAACTCTTGATTTCATCTCAAGTCACAATCTCAGGGTCATGAGACAGAGCCCCAAGTCGGGCTCCGCACTCAATGTAGAGCCTGGTTAAGATTCTCTCTCTCCCTTTTCCCCCTGCTCTCTTTCTCTCCCTCAAAAAATAAACAAAATAACAACAAAAACAGTGATGAGATGTGATTACCTGCTCAAATAGGCTCCATTCCATCAGTTTTGAGAAAATCAGATCAATCAGACAGTGGATGTTGTTAGACACCCGGGTCCAGATCATTTGGGGGAGTGCTATGAGATTCCAAGAAGTAGAAAACATGGTCTCTGCTATCAAAAAGCTCTCATTTCAGTCAGGGGAGAATTTACGCACTAGAGACATTCATTGGAGATCTGATCTAGTCCCTAGGTGCCAGGGATGTGGTGAAACTTTGAGTTCCTTCAAGTTCTGTGGGTTCAAAGGCAAAGGGAGCTCAAGAGAGATTAGAAGGTGACATTGATGACAATACAGCTTTTGGCCTGTCTTATTCACTGATATGGCCCCATGCCCAGAAGGGTGCCTGGCCCATAATAAGCACCAGTAAATAAGTACTAAATGAAAGGACAGACTGAGGATGCCCAAAAAGGCCATCAGAGAAAGTGGGAGGGAAAGCAAAGGCTAACACTTAATGAGGGACAGGGACACACTGTGTGTCTGAGAAGACTTGGGGTAGCTGGCAGGATGGGGCAAAGCCAGGTCGCAGTGGAACCAGTGATTCATGCTGGTGCAGAAGGGGAACTTGGTAAGCAGTAGATGGTACAGAAGAACCGAGCTGTACAGGGCTGAGGTCACTAATCAGCACTGGGCTACATAAGCTAGTGGATGTGTTGTTGCTTGTTTGTTTGTTTGTTTGTTTTTACCTCCCCAGTGTTTTAAAGATTTATTTACCTAAGTTAGAAAGAGAGAGAAGAAGATAAGCTCAAGCAGACTCCCCACTGAGTGCAGAGCCCAGTGTGGGGCTTGATCTCCTAAACCTGAGATCATGACCTAAGCCAAAAACCAAGTGATGGTTGCTCAACCAAATGAGCCACCCAGGTGCCCCAAGACTTCCATGAAGTTTTAGAAATTGAGAAATCTTATATAGTGTCCAGATTTCTGGCTTCTCTTGAACACTCAGAAGATCTGGCAGCCATGAGCCATGTGGTCACACAGGTATAGCTGGCGGAGCTAAGTGGCCTCACAGGCCTCGAGTCCCCTTCAGTTTACCACATGCCGCCACTCCCCATTTCGTTACTCCTGGGCCAAGTCTCTCTGCAGACTCTACTGGCATTTGAGCTTGTGGCGGGCATAGGTGGACAGTGAATTGTTCTCCGTTGTCTCTGAAAACCCGCTTAGCACTTTCACCTTCCTCTTTGCAATTTCTGCATTATATTCTATTCTCAGTAAAATTTCACAATATTTTAAAAAGAAGTAAAAGACACAAGTTTGGGAAAACTAAGCTAATGCTTGAAAACTGTAAAATAAAGAGGCATAGACAAATGTATTACCACGATTTGGCTCAAAGTGTTCCCATAGTCCTGCATTCAAAACCTTGAGGAACAAAGTCATTGATGATTCCTACTCCCTTCCCACACCCCACCCGTAATGTCCCAGAGCTGCCGTCTCTTTAAGGACATTGGTATGAATATTTTTGCCATCTTCCTTCTCTAGTATTTTCAGAAACTTAACACATGCTGGATGTGGCAGGTGCGATTCTAATTTTAATATGGGTGGGAGTCCACCCAGCCAAGTATTCGAGAAGGGCTTTGGGAATTGTATCAGAGCATCAGGCTGGTTAGAGCATATTGTGCTGCCTGAACAACATCCCATTTGGGCACAGGTCCACTGAGTGGGGGCCTCCTACCAGTCAGTTAAACCCCCGTGAGCTATGACTATTAAAAAAAGAAAAAAAAGTCAGCACCTGTTTCAGCTTTGGCAAGAACCCTAAAATAGAGCAACCATTTCTCACGAAAGCTGAACTTCAGTATTTGCAGCTGCTTACTCCCTTATCAAAAATCAATTTCTGTCTATTATATAATGTACAGAAATAGGATGCCCCCCCCTTTCTAATTCACTGCTTTTCTTCTTGACCAAAGGAACGTTTTGAACACTTTTGTGTAGATTTGGAATCAACGGGAAAGGTTTTGTTTTGTTTTGTTTTGTTTTGTTCTTTTCCTATGAAAAGCCATTGACCCACTAAAAAGAAGGACTCCACTTACGGAAAAAAAATTTTTTTTTAAAGCTGTCCATTTTAAAAGGAAGCATTCTGCTTACTGTTCCTTGTTTTTGTTTTGTTTTTGTTTTCTTTTCTCAGGCACCCTGCAAGAGGATGAATGAAAAATAAAGACAGGAACAAAAACCTTTATTCAGTAAATAAAACAATCCATAAAATAGCTTTCATTGTGTATCATGATATATGTGGAGGGAGACAGAGCAAATGCGATGGCTGGAAAAGGACAAAAGAGAGAAGGAAAGAGGAACGGAGAGGTAAGGAGAGAGACACGTGTCCTCAAAGATGTGAAGGAATAAGCCTAAAGCTGACATCTCATCAGACCACTCTCCAGGTTCCCAACCTTAGTCCCTAAACTCATCTTACACCCTCACTGTGCAAATACTACACCTCTTTGGCCTGTCTCCATGAGCCTCTATCTCATCTGTTTAGTTTGGTCCCTTATGCATTGGATCCAAGCGCTGGGCCACCCTGATAGAACCAGCCACAGAATCTTCTTTCCCCAAACATGTCTGAATTCCTTCAGGAATAATGAGCACACTCAGGTCAGAAATATCCTTCTGATAGGTTACCCATCTTAATTACCCAGAGCTTTTCTGAGAATGGGCATGGTTTTATTAACCACATTTTGACTAGCTCATTGTTAGGAGTGGAGAAAAAAATACATGCCCAGCTCTTTATAAAATCAGCATTGCCTCATTTTCTGTTCAGTGCCATCACTATCCAAGATATTGAGAATGACTAATTCAAAAGGGCATTTCTCACCTCCTAAAACATAATTCTCTAGTATTCATACCACTAGCCATTCTGTCAAAATATCTTATATGCAACCCTATTATTTATTTTATTTAAGTAAACTCTGGTTGTCAATAGTGAAGTTAGCTGAGCAGGGTAAAAATCTTAAAAGGAAAAACAAATCTATTCCTTAAATTTCACTTACAGAAATAGGATGCTTTCAAATATGCACATTAAAAAAACATGCAACATGTGACATGTAGAGGAAGAGGAAAAAAATTTAAAAAATAGTTCTGAAAAGCCATAAAGGAATTGTAAGTCATCAGTAAATACATCTCATCACTTCCTTCCTCCCACCACTCTGTCTCATCCCATTGATTCTGCAGTGTTTCTTGGTAAAAAGCACAAAGAGAGCGGAAGTTAAGGATAGATAAATGGGTTCTTAAAGTCTGTGAACTCAGTAATTTTATCTTCGCTCAGCCTATCCTTTGATTTAGGGAAGGACTCAGAAGTCAGCTTCCTCTGCTCATCCCTATCCCAGGCCTCTCAGTTCTATCAGATAATCCGTTTAAGGCTTGGCATTCCTATTGTCAAATACAATTGCTGGTTAATCTGACTGCTATCTCCTCTCCTAAAGGAAGTCCTTCTAAAACCAGATGAAATTGTGTCAGATCTAACCCCAGAGCTCCAAGCTTCTCCCTAGCCTCTGGTTCCCAGGGTGAAGATTGAACCCTGTTCTCAGCAGGACTGGGTATGGGAGACTCCTGACCCAGATCCACTTATGTTCTGAATTTATGTTAAGCCCAGGGAGCCCGATGTGGGGCTCCATCCCAGGACCCTGGGATCATGACCTGAGCTGAAGGGCAATGCTTAAGCGACTGTGCCACCCAGGTGCCCTAAAATCAGTTAATTTTTCTGATTTACTATAAGGGTAGCAGAATGATTTGTCTAAAAACCATGTCATGCTTCTGCTCCAGTGGCTGCTCATCTCACTCAGAGAGAAGCCACAGTTATTCAGCCAACAAGTTCTGCCAACATGTCCATACCCTACCCTGATAACTGTCTAACCTCCTCTTCTACTGCCTCCCCCGGTGCTCATACACCAGGCACATGATCTTGCTGTTCCTTTAACATCTCAATCTTTTACTCACCACAGGGCATTTGCTTTTGCAGTCTCTTCTGCCTGGAATATTCTTCCTCCAGGTATCCACAATCTCACTCTCTCAATTCCTGAAGGTCTCTGCTCAAACATCACATTATCCACAAGGCCTTCCTTAACCACCTTTCTTAAAACAGCAGCAGCCTCCTCCTGCCCTAGTATCCTCCATTATTTTTAAACATTTTTATTGAGAAATAGTTCACACCACCATATACTTCATCCATTTAAAGTGTACAATTCCATAACTTTTAGTGTATTCACACACTAAAATTGTGCATCCAACCTCCTATCAATTCAAAAACATTTTAATTGCCCCCAAAAGATTTTCTTTTAGCCATGACTCCCAATCACCCCAACTCCCTAGCCCTAGGCAATCACTATTCTACTTGCTATCTTCATGTATTTGTCTACTCTGGACTTTTCATACCGATGGAATTGCACAAGATGTAGTCCTTTGTCACTGGCTCCTTAGTGTCATGTTTTCAAGGTTCATCCATGGGGTACCATGAATCAGCACCTCATTCCTTTTATTGCTGGATACTATCCCATTTTATTGCTCCAGTAATCAGTTGATGGGTATTTGGGTTGTTTCCACTTCTTGACTATGAAGAGTAGCACTGTTAAGAAGGTGTGTGTACAAGTTTTGGTGTAGACATGTGTTATAATTTTTCTTGAGTATACACCTAGTAGTGAATCCCCATTATTTTTATCCTGCTTTATTTTGAGCACTTCTTACCATCTGATATATGATATATATATTTTTTATTATTTTTAAATTTTTTTATTAACATATAATGTATTATTAGCCCCAGGGGTACAGGTCTGTGAATCGCCAGGTTTACACACTTAACAGCGCTCACCATAGCACATACCTTCCCCAACGTCTATAATGATATATGATATATCTACTCACTTTCTTTTCTTTTGCCTGCTCTTTTCTTGCTAGAATATAAGCTCCCTAAAGGTGAGATTTTGGTTTTTGTTCACTGCTTAGACTCGGCACATAGTAGCAGGCAGGAAATGTGTATTGCATGAATGAAAGAATGCTACTGTCAGTAGGGCAAACTGAGTGAGGAAAATCTATTACATCAGCAAGCTGATCGTGTACACACTATAAGTCAATCTGTCAAGAGGTTTGGAATTTCAGCTTGAGAGAAGAAAGAACATTTTCAGAGTTATCACCAGCCAGCACCTTAGTCAAACAACCACTCTGTGGCCTCAGTTCCTCCTGTGTAAAATGTCGGGATTGGACCAGTGTCCCTGACTCCTTGCTGCTCCATATTCCATAATCCAACACATAAATTAACGGTTGACTTGATCTGCCCATACAAGTATCTATCTTTCATTCATTCATTCATTCAATAAATATCAAATGCTTGGTGAGTCAGACAGTATGCAGGTCACTCATATCACTATTCACAATTTATTTGGACAGTAATTACACCCTTACTGGTTTAATTTTTAAAAAAATTTTTGTGTATAAATAAATACAGCTGAGTTGGGCTTTAAAAAAATGGATGCCATCCCTTAACTATTTTAAGTTTCTAAGACATAGGCAGAAACTGGAAGGATGAAAAAAAATCAATATCACATAAGTTTATTATTATTTATTTTAGTGTCTTCTAGTTTCACAAAGTACACCCATTATCAGAAACAGAGAGGGCGTTAAGTGGGAAAAAAACCTGTCAGACTCATTGGCAGTGGCTTTTGCTCTGTGAAAAAATACAAACCATTCACCATCAGCAGTCCCTACTTCTTCTCGTGCTTTTCATGGTGGTCAGAGACCAAAGGGCTGCCTGAAATAAGACAAGTTTCTCTATCTTCTTTTTTTATCTAGACAGTTTATTCCTTGATTTAGCATAATTCCTCAAATGTTGGGAGGCAGAGAGAGTAAGAGAGTCAAAAGCCTTTTCGAGGGGTACCTGGGTGGCTCAGTTGGTTAAGTGTCCAACTCTTGATTTCAGCTCAGGTCAGGATCTCAAGGTCAGGAACAGAGCCCCACAAAGCATCAGGCTCCATGCTCAGTGGGGAGTCTGCTTGAGATGCTCTCTCTTTCTCCTCTCCCTCTGCCCCTTCCCTGCTTGCCTATACATGTGGGCTCTCTCTCTTTAAAATAATAAAATCTTATTTAAAAAAGGCTTTTCTATTCCTATTGACGTTGTATCAATGACTACGCCACACACTTTGTTTCTCCTTGGTAAGACTGTGGTTTCCTCCTCAGTAAGATTGTGGGTTCAGACTTTAGGCCCCAGTCCCTTTCAGGTTGAACATGACTACCTGTAGAAGGAGAGCAATCTAAAGTAAACAGAGAGCCAAAGTAATAATATGTCCTATTGTCCAAAAGCCTTGTTTTTGCTGGAGCGATACACTTGAAAAATCACTGGCTATATTCCTGGACCAAATACCCTCAAATATACTTTGTCAGGAGTATTTTCTATGATTAAGTCCCAGGGACAGCTTTATGTCATCTGCCTACTGCATAATTTTAAGAAAGCATCTCAGGGGGGCACCTGGGTGGCTCAGTTGTTAAGCATCTGCCTTCGGCTCAGGTCATGATCCCAGGGTTCTGGGATCGAGCCCCGCATTGGGCTCCCTGCTTGGTGGGAAGCCTGCTTCTCCCTCTCCCACTCCCCCTGCTTGTGTTCCCTCTCTTGCTGTGTCTCTCTCTGTCAAATAAATAATAAAATCTTAAAAAAAAAAAAGAAAAAAAAAGCATCTCAGGAGAGCGAAGTGGACTTGGGAGGTAATATACAAATGCTTCATTCAACAAATCTTTATTTGCCTATGATGTCCCAGCCTGCAAGCTGGTTAAGAAGTGGTTAACACGTTCTCATCCAAACTGCCTTGGGTTTCCATAAGACAGGTAGGTATCATGGGCACACTGTTTCATAAATGAGGAGAGCTGAAGCTCTGAGATGTAAAAAAAAAAAAACTTACCTTTGTTAGGATTATACAAGTCATGGACAAAGTCCACGGGCCCCCAGAGACTGGACACTATCTCACCCTGTAAGTACCGCTCCAAGTACATCTTTTGCATTCACTGATGGAGCTAGAATGTTATCTTTGCATAGGAAGTGTATAATATGTATTGGAGACAATAGGTGGCAATAATTACAATTCCTTTCCCACCAAAGGAGGATATTTTATCCTGGAAGTGGAGAGTTTTATGGAAAACTGAAAAATCTGACCAAATTCCTTTATTTTAAATTACCAAATGTAAATCATAGGGGACCTCTCTAAAAGGAAAAAAAAAAAAAAAGACTTTAGTGAAATTTGGAAGCTCTGAAGTGCTGTTTTCAAGAAAATTTAGGTGAATTTAATTATTCACATTTTGTGTGGTGGGGGCTCCCTCCCCATCTATCAGAATTGGTTAATAGAAACCTCCCCTAATATGAATTCAGTAACTAGATGACGAAGATGAAGATACATGTTACTTCAACTCCCAAAATATCAGTTTCCTTATCTGTACAGTGTGAAGGCTGTACGGGAAGATTTGCAATCTGGTTCTGCTCTACAGCCCTTACATGCCATCCTGGGATATAAATCACACTTTGGGGGCGCCTGGGTGACTCAGTCAGTTAAGCAGCCAACTCTTGATTTCAGCTCAGGTCATGATCTCAGGGTGGTGGGATCGAGCTCCACACCCAGTGCCAACCCTGCTTGAGATTCCCTCTCTCCCTCTTACTCTGCCTCTCTCCCCCATCACTCTCTCCCTCTAGATAAATAAAATAAAATCTTTAAAGTAAGCAAACAAGTGAATGAATGAATAAATAAATAAAAACACACTTTCCAAATAATTCTGTAATTGTAAAAAAAAGAACAAAAACTTGGCTGTAAACTAGTTGTGTCTACTGGTCACAAACAATAGAACCAGCTCTTGCTATTGCAAAAAAAATAATAAAACAAAGAAACTCTGGAAACTGAGGTAAAAGCAACAGAATGAAGCTTAGAAAGGGGAATGAACTAGGAAGTCAGAGGCTGTGGAGAGAGAAACAAAAAAGCATCCATCTTCCTGCTCAGTGGGTTTGACTGTCTGGGGCCACTGTAACGTTTCAGAGAGAGAAAGCATCTGAATGAGTTAGCTTGGGACTTCTGCCCCACCTTAGCCAAGGGAGGGACACCTCTCATGCATGGTAGAATTATGTTATTTCTGATTGGAGGTGACCATAGCATCCCCCAAGCAAAAGTTGGGTGCTGTTACCAGAAGAAGAGAGAGGAAGCTGGGCAGGCAAAAACAACAAATGCCTTTGAACCTGATGTCAGGGACTTGCCCTCTGTCCCCTTGGAGGGATCAGTAACAGGGGTTTGGGGCTAGGGACAAATACAAGCCATGAATAGACATGAGGATAAACCCTGGATCAAAGCTGTGGTCCAGGCCAGGAAGGGGCAGGCCGGAGCTGGAGAAGGCGGATGACAAGAGAGGGCACTTGGAGCTCTGAGGGGTGAGCAGCTGTATTTTCTGATACACACTTCAACCAGCCGCCTGCACCGAGAATGCACCACATGGTCAGTGGAATGGAATGCAGGGCAGACACCAGCCCCTCCAAAGCACAGAAATCCGATACAATGCCTTCAGCCCGATGCACGTCCGGGCATTTTCTCTCATTTGATTCCAATTCTTTGTGATGTCCAACAAAATTAAGATGGCCAGGCTGGGTCAAAGGGTCAGACCAGCCAAGTGAGAGTGGTCAGGCCCACACTGCACATTAGGCGAGAGCACGGACTTTAGCTGAGGCAGGGCAAAACTGCCCTGTCCCCTTTTGTACGCTGAGGAGAAGGGTCCTGGTTTGCTTTGGAAGGTGCTGGCACCCCAGGGGTAGAGGAGACTGCTGTGATAGAGACATAGGGCACAGCAGCTTTCAGAGCCAAGGACTGGAGCCAAAGGAGCAATACCAGCTGCCAGATCCCAGAGGTCAGTTTGAGACTGTGGTCAAGAATGAGACAAGAGACCGGGAGCTGGGATTTAAAAAGGTCTGGAAACACAGTGGGAAGTGAGATGGTTTGAAAAAGTTCAGGATAGAGACTATTCAGCCCAAGGGCCAAAGCCTTGTTTTCCCTGGGTGCTGGCCACATGGCAGGGGGCCTGGCAAACAACCAAAATCATTTAGCAGCACAGAGCTGGGCTGGAGGAAGATGGGCAAACACCTGAGGCGGCCACGCGCAATGACCCAGAGCAGGCAGGGCCTGGGGACCTATAGGCTAGCATCCAGAGTCCCAGAGGTCAAAAATGTGGCAGTAGCCAGTAAGACAGACCTCCACTTCTGATGATACCTTCCAAGCGAGGATACCAGGTCCTTGGACTTGGTGGTGATGCCGTCTCTAATTAGGCGAGTACATGCTTTAAAAAAAAAAAAAAAAAGAAAGAAAGAAAGAAAGAAAGAAAGAAAGTGCTGCTTCTGTAAGATAGTGTTTCTCAACCACGGCTGCCCGCTGAAGTCACCTGGAAATAGGTTGAGGCCAAGATTTTACCACCAGAGTCTACTTGAGTTAGTCTGAGGGATAGCCTGGACTTCAGGGGTTTAGAACTGTTTTTTTGTGTGTTTATTTATTTATTTATTTATTTATTTTTTAAAGATTTTATTTATTTATTTGACAGAGAGAGATCAAGTAGGCAGAGAGACAGGCTGAGCAGAGAGCCCGATGCAGGGCTCGATCCCAGGACCCTGAGATCATGACCTGAGCTGAAGGCAGAGGCTTTAACCCACTGAGCCACCCAGGCGCCCCTAGAACTGTTTTTAATTAGGTATAAAAACTAAATATTCAAAACTTGAAAACTAGGAAATGTCAACTAATCCTTCTACAAACAAACTAGCTTCTGATCAATAACTCAAATGCCCTCTTCGTGAGTCTTAGGGAAGAAAGAACATGCCTCATTCATCTTTTTCTTTCAGCACCTGAAACAGTTCTGGGCATATATTAAGCACTTATTAAAAATATTTTCAATTGAAATGCAATATCCCTCAAAGGGTATACAACAAAATGTTAAGCGGTTCTTTTGGTATTGAGACTATAATGTAACTTTTTTCTTCATTTTTTATCTCCATTTTTGTATTTTTCAACGACTTTTCTTAAAGTTAAAAAATACATATTTTTAAAACACTCATTGGAAGAACTATTAATCTCCATTAGGAGAAAAGAAGGAATGTTTAATGCCATCATCGCTTAAATATTTTCCAATTAAGTAGTTCAACATTCATACCAAACCACGAAGATTCAGTTTGAGTTTGAGAAACGAGTAAGTGACAGGACTAAATGACAGGAGCAATTATGTACATTTTGCAAATGTTTGCAGGAAGCAACAGGAAATAAGAAAATATATAACCAAATGCTTTACCAAACAGGCCTGAGCTGCTGATCACTGCTGGATGAGAACATTTGAACATTTGGTCTGCTTCTTCAATATCTAATTTACCTTCAAACATCAAACAGTTTCTAAGTTGATGGTTACAGAATACTAACAGAGGTGTCACATTAAGATTCCTCCACCTCAAAGGATTCCTAAAAAAAAGATGAGTTTTGTTTTGTTTTTTAAAATAATCTATAGTGGCTCTAATCAAGGATAATGAAACCTCAGGTCAGAGTATTCATTGTGTTTAACCTATTAATGGAACAGTTGTATCTTGTAAACTATTTCAAATATTACTAGATTTGTGTTTGCCTGTTTTTTAAAAAATCTTTTTTTAAAAGATTTTATTTATTTATTTACCAGAGAGATAGAGAGCACAAGCAGGGAGAGCAGAAGGGAGAGGGAGAAGCAGGCTCCCCGCCAAGTAAGAAGCCGGATGTGCGATTCGATCGCAGGACCCCGGGATCATGACCTGAACCAAAGGCAGATGTTTAACCAACTGAGCCACCCAGGCATTCCCCAAAATTCCTTGTTTGTTTGTTTTTTAAGATTTTATTTATTTATTTATTTGAGAGAGAGAGAGCATGCATTAGCACAGGGGAAAGGCAGAGGCAGAGGGAGAAGGAGACTCTCCACTGAGCAGGGAACCTGATGCAGGACTTGATCCCAGGACGCTGGGATCATGACCTGAGCCAAAGGCAGATGCTTAACTGATGGAGCCACCCAGGTGCCCCTAAAAATTATTTTCCTTTTTAAGGCACTTTATACTCTACTTGCACTAACTACAAAACCCTACCCTCTGCAGAGAGGGCGACCACAGCAAACCTTCATTTATAAGGTTGTTATAATGCAGGACAACTCAGCACCATAAATGAACACTTCACAGCCACATGTGAAAAGGTTTCTTTGCCCCTCAGAACAGTAAGCAGTTTCTCCTCTTGCTTTCTTATAAAGAAAGCACACTTGAAAAACTAAGATTAAAAAAAAATGATACAGGTATCTGTCTGGTATCTGTCTATTGTTCTGTTTTGCAGACTATATGTGGTAAGACACTGTTGGAATACCAAAGTGATGGCTGTTTATTGCTTTGATTAACACGAAATATAAAAAGAGAAGATACTTGAAGAGTACTGAAAGGAGTATTGCAGACGACAGACTTCAGTAATGGCTCCAGCAGACCCACAAAGGATTAGTTTTACAGCAAGGAACTTGGGGTAACCTGGCTAAATATTTCACTTTGGAGCAGGTTGGGGGGCAGATGGCTGGGATTTGCAAAGCAGTGCTGGTGACTGTGGTTCAGCTGGGCTTGGGGTTAATTTCTCACTCACTACTTCAGATTGTACAGAACATCCTGCTTATGCCCTGTGCTCCACTGGGAACTTGCCTCATCTCTAAGGTCAAGGCTATCTTAAAATGGCAAGATTAGCAGCAGTCCTGGAGCCAGTCATTTAAAAGAAGGAGGGCTGGCTGGCTCAGGCTGCTGGGTGTGAGAGAGATGATGATGTTCTTGTCAAAAGCCCAGCCAGGATCCTTTCAAATTTCATTGCTATAAATGCTCTGCATTTTGCCAGCATTCCCTGTGTTCACCCAGTGGAGTAGGTGCTGGGAAGGAGAAGAGGAGGAAATGAGAATGCTTAGGACCTGGAGAGAAAGGAGGGCTTTTGCACAGGATGTGATTTCTCTGGACCCCAGCTGAGTTCTTACTGGAGTTCAACAAACTGACCTGTGGTATCAGAGCCTTTTTACATTCCTCTGTATATTTTTTTCAGTGATAGAACATTTATGCTTTCAGTGGTTACATGTGAATTTTGGAAATATCTGAGCCCATCCAATTATAATCAAGCTGGGTCAATAATAACCTGCATTTGGATAGTGCTTTCCGTTGCATAAGGTGCTATAACAATGCCTTGTTACGTTTCATCTCCAGGACAACCCTGGAGGCACTATTATTCTCAAGTTGCAGAGGAGGAAAGTGAGTTTGAAGACGTTAAGGGATGTGCAGAGTTACAAAACAGAGCTGGGACCTGAATCCAGATCTGATTCCAAATCCATTGCTTTTTACCCCACATTAGAGGTTCTATTTTTAATTTAAAACATATGAAGCAGTGCTTTGGGCAACCTAACTAACTTCACAATCTTGTGCTAAATACAATTCAGTAAGAGGATTTCCTTTTACTGAACTGAAGTTCAAAATATTTCAAAAATATTTAGAGCAATGGCATCTTCATCAGAATGAACATTTGTTTTCCTAAGAATAGTAAGTGTATGGTTTTCCTATCTTTCCAAATACACAGTTAGATTTTTAAAATCCCATTATTTTATTGTCACAACTTGTAAGACTTTAAAATGCATTCTATATTCACTTCCATAAAAATCATTATGCAGGAAAAAATACTGGAGGAAAAAGCTATTTCACATCTGGGAGAGGGAAAATTGCAAAGAGCCTCTAATAGAACATAAAACCAGATTTGTGGGCTACTTTTTATCTGGAAAAAGGAAAAAATTGGTGGTATGATAATAGTTATACATCTAAAAGAAGAACCTCATTATACTTGGAGGTTTTATTCTAGAAATTCCAGGTAAATAAAGAAATACAAGAGGGGTGCTCCCCTAATTGATTTTTTTCCTCCCATTTTTGGTTTTTGGTCATTTGTTCCATTACATCCACCTTTTTTTCAGGTGCAGTGACTATATGTAGGAAATCAGCCTGCCATTGTGTTATATCAAGATAAAAGTGTCCTATAGGTGCCATAATTGATCATTGAGTGGCTGGACACTTGTGTGTTCCAGGAGCTCAGAGTTGAATGTTAAAAATGCAGGAATTTTGGGAGTCAACTGTTAAACTATTGGTACTTCAAATTATAGTAGAGAATTTACAACATGGAAATCAATAAATCTGCTACAAATCAGGGTTCCCTTCCCACCCAGAGCCAGTTTGCCAGACACTGCTGATAGGAGGTGTGAAGAATTGGGGGGGGGGTTGCTACCCTACAATTGTTCGAAGTCAAAGAAGAACAAAGAATGTGCCATCTTGTCCAGTGACTTTGGACTTGAAGTATAAATAGTTTTTGTTTTTGTTTTTGTTTTATTTTATTTTAAAAGATTTTATTTATTTGACAGAGAGAGACACCGTGAGAGAGGGAACACAAGCAGGGGAGTGGGAGAGAGAGTCCCTCTGAGCAGGGAGCGCAACGTGGGGCTCAATCCCAGAACCCTGGGATCATGACCTGAGTCAAAGGCAGATGCTTAACGACTGAGCCACACAGGTGCCCCTATAAATAGAGTTTTAATAAAGCTGAGAGAGTCAGACTGTAGTTAGGGATGTTTCTGTAATATCAAACAAACATTTGGCACCACACAAGCAATTCAACGTGCTTACAGTGAGTTGTTTAATTTACCTTCAGGTTAAAATAATATAAGATGGTCACTATATATTGTTAAATGGAAAAAAGCAAGTTACAAATTGCACATATATGAGTCACGAATAATCATTGTAGACATGTATATTCTGGGAAAATATATACCAAACTGATTATTTCTTACAAGAGTGGGGAAGATTAATGTTTACCCTTTTTATTTCTGAATTGTTCTTTGTTGCTTTCTTTTTTAAATGAACATAAATTTCCTTATAACTAAATAGTAATTAAAAATTTTTTTAATTAATTAATTTATTTGACAGACGGAGATCACAAGTGGGCAGAGAGGCAGGCAGAGAGAGAGGGGGAAGCAGGCTCCCCACTGAGCAGAGAGCCCGATGCAGGGCTCAATCTCAGGACCTTGGGATCATGACTTGAGCTGAAGGCAGAGGCTTTAACCCACTGAGCCACCCAGGAGCCCCTAAATAGTAATTTTTTTTAAAGATTTTATTTATTTATTTGACAGAGATCACAAGTAGGTAGAGAGGCAGGCAGAGAGAGGGGGGAAGCAGGCTCCCTGCTGAGCAGAGAGCCTGATGTGGGGCTTGATTCCAGGACCCTGAGATCAGGACCTGAGCCAAAGGCAGAGGCTTAACCCATTGAGCCACCCGGGCACCTCCCTAAACAGTAATTTTAAAAGAAAGACTACAACATCAGATAAATTTGGTCACACTGACAACTTGATAATGATCTACTCAAAGCATAAAACTGATCCAACCATTTTCATCCTCATTCTTCTAGTCTCTTCTATTTTCCTTTTTTAATTGTTTTGACTTTTTAAATTACTATTTTCAAAGATAAGTGCATTTACATCTTTATGGGCTCCAAAGTTTCAGTTTAAAATACTTTAAAATTGTACCTGCTTTAAATTACTTTAAAGTTAGTTCCTGCATTGGTGTTAAAAGACATACCAATTCCACCTCTGGGATCAGTTAGGTCTTAAAAGTCTGCCGCTATGTCCGTTAGAAAGCCTTACTTCCATGTGCTGGCTGCAGGCAGCGCTGACAAGATCTTGCTTTGGCAAATTGCTTTGTTCTTGTCAAGAAGAGTTTGTAAATGGAAAGTTTGTTCGTAGAGGAGTTTCTGGAGAACTCTAGCTAAGCTGTATTTCTGGCTTGGCCATAGAATGAACTATGTTACTTTGGGTTAGTCATTTAATCTTCTAGAGCCTCATCTGAAAATAGGGATAATACCATATTTCCATGACTCAAAGATATACATTTCCCCCACATTTTATTACCCCTGAAATGGGATGTATCTAAATAAATTTAAATTTGCCAGCTTCCATGCCCAGTATGGGATATAAATGTCATTTGTGAGTGTAGGACAACTTCACAGGTTCCATAAAGGTATCTGCTTAGTTCATATCACTTTAGATGAGTCATTTGCATTTAATAATACCACATGTGTTTATTTGCATTTCGTCTTAAGTAACTCTACATTTATATTACTCTACATTTGGGCCCTGTCATTTGAAGTATTAATAAAGCCTCCCCAGTGATTCTAGTGCATTATATTAAGTTAGTGTTTCTCAAACTTAGTTGCACATGAGGGTCGCCCACAGCTCAGGTCAGTGCATGAGCATCTCAGGGTGGAGATCTAGGTATCAGGTTTTTTTCCCTAAGTGGTAAAGCCCAAACATCAGAATCATCTGAGGCCCTTGTAATTGAATCCAGACTCACATACACCCTGGTCCCCAGTTCTTATTCAGGTCTCAAGGGACAAACTTGCAATATATTTGTTTGTTTTTTTTTTTTTAAGTAAGATAAAGGTTTTTTTTCCATATGTGACAGTGTCTGCTGGTTTATATTTTGTTTTAAATATTTTATTTAGTTTTTTGAGACACGGGGAGAGAGAGAGACAGAGAGTGAATGAGAGGGAGAGGAACAGAGAATCTAAATCAGACTTTGCACTGAGCACAGCCCAGTGCAGGGCTCTGTCCCACAACCACGAGATCATGACCTGAGCCGAAACCAAGAGTCGAAAGTCACATGCTTAACCAACTGAACCATCCAGGTGCCCCAGCAGTCTGTATTTTTAATAAGTTCCCCAGTTTATCGTGGTACAGATTTGAAAATCATCAGCCTAGGTTCATTCACTAAGTTGGCAGTTAAAAGATCTAGTCTTGGCTCTGCTAACTAGTTCTCTGAACACAGCTTCCTCCTCTACAGAATGAGGAGGTTGGATGAGACGTACTCCAAGGTGTCTGAAGTCTGTTCTGACTCCAACATGGGGAAGCCTGGATCATTGGTCTAGTGTGGGACATTTGTTGTTTTGTCTGGTGGAAGGCAGCCTTCTGTCTACCTCTTTTGGGGTGTGCACCTCTACTATGTGACTCTAAAGGGAGCTGCCAGTCTTCCTGTAGAACTCACCTCACAGGCCACTGTGATGGGCCTAAGTTTGCATATTTTACCCAAACTGAGTTAACTGGAGCAACTGTGCAGCAGTTTTGAGCTTCAGGCCAGAGAACCAAAGACTCTGAGACTTCTCTGGTGACAAAACCAAAGTTGTGTGTCTGGCAGCCACAGATATGCATTCCCCAGCCACAACTGAGGGAATGAAGGTGATGTTCAGAAAAGCCAAAATGAGAGGCAGAGAGAGTGTGGCCCACTTGGAATCTCTAATTTTAGGGCCTGAAGTTTGATTGCATGGATCAGTGAAGTCTCAGGTTAGGTTCCTATCAATCACAACCCAAACAAACAAACAACAACAACAAAAACTCCCAAAGAATACAACTGATCCTCACTAAAAATGGCACTTGAGAGTTTTACAGAGGTTTTGTGTGTACTTTCTCTCTGCCTCCTAATGATAGCCCCAAGAAGTAGCACATGTATTTTCTTTAAAATCTGAGATATAACAGACATACCATAAAACTCACTATTTTAAAGTGTACAGTGGTTTTTAGTATATTCACAAGGTATGCAACCATGCATGACCACTCTCTAGTTCCAGAACATTTCATCATCCCAACAGAGCAACCCCATCCCCATTAAGTCTCTCCCCCTTTCTTCCTAGTCCCAGCCCTTAGCAACCATGAATCTACTTTCAGCTCTTACATTCCCCATTGGAAGGTAAGGACAAGGAAATCTAGAGATTCTAGTGACTTTCTTAAGCTTTTCTAAAGATGCTAGAGCTGAGATTAGAGCCTGTTAAACCATCCTGCCTCCTTTTGTGGAGTTATTTACACCCAGTTCATTTCCTTAAGTTATTACATTTGTTGACTACTGTAGAAGGGGAAGGGGGTTAAAATAGCCACATGTAAATTATTATAGTCATTTAGAAATGGTGCTGGTTTGTTCTAAGAAGTCAGTTCATTCTGACATGGTTTGCTTCAATTTTGTTAACGTTATGCTTTTTTTTTTTTTAAGATTTTATTTATTTATTTGACAGAGGGAGAGAGATCACAAGTAGGCAGAGAGGCAGGCAGAGAGAGGTGGGGGGGTAGACAGGCTCCCCACTGAGCAGAGAGCCCAATGTGGGGCTCGATCCCAGGACCCTGAGACCATGACCTGAGCTGAAGGCAGAGGCTTAACCCACTGAGCCACCCAGGCGCCCCAACGTTATGCTTTCTTGATGAAAGAGATCAGTATGCTTCTTTGCAACTGAAACCCACTTGACCTCCCCGGGAAGGAAAAAATGGTTATTGAAGTTAAGTCAATTGAGCTGAATTTGACTTTCTTATAAATCTAAGGAAGAAAACAAGTTTTAGTCCCCTTTGGAGTCATATGTCTTAAGTATAGTAATTCCATTTTAGTCTACTAAGCTTTTGAACAGACAAATAAACCTTATACAAAATTCAGAGTTCAATAAGATTAGAAAAGAGACATCAGAGTGAAGATGTAGATATTATATTTTGATTCATTTGGAGTTCAAACCAACTTGGAGCCTTTTATTTTGGCAGATATTATTTTAGTAAGAGTTTTTGCCTACCGACTACTTTAATCTAATTCTAGAAACCAATAAACTGCAATCTAATTGGGAAATGATGAAAGACAGTGATTTGGAGAAATGGATTTGTTTACATGAAGTTTTGTCCAAGTTTAGCTTTGTAGAAGAGTCAGAAATATCCAATCTCTACTTTGGGGGTAAAAACACATTTAGGGGTACACACCCATATAGTTGGGTATGTATCTCCCTTTGTGTGCTTGTTTTCCATTCATGGGAGACTATTTCTGTCAATGGAATAATACCAGGCCTGCACATCCCAGCCTCAAGGGCCCCTCAGGGTAAAAGGGCTGGAGAACAGCAAGTCCCTAGAACAATCGGGGAGCCTGTTCAGTTTTGGCTGCCTGTGTCACTGTTCTGCCAGTCTGTGGAAGCATTTGGGGAACACCCAGTCTTTGCAGAAGCTTGAATCTGGCTCTAGAGAACAAAAATGAATAAAGAATAAATTCTCCCCAAAGCTGAGAACAGGGGCCTTCACTTTCTTGTCTAATTTTCCTGCGATACAGATGTGACTGAGTGAAAACCCAGTGCACACGCATGCCAGGAGGAGGAGGAGGCATATACACTCTTTCCCACCCCACCCTGGACATGCAGGTTAATGGTCTCTCTAACAATTGGCCATTAAAAGATGTTCAGATGTTCATCTTCTCTGACAGACACATGAAAAGACACTAATCATTGGAGAAATGCAAATCAAAAATCATAATATCACCTCGCACTAGTCAGAAGAGACAGTATCAAAAAGATGAGAAATAAGAAGTGTTGGTGAGGATGTGGAGCAAAGGGAACCCTTGTGGGCACGTACACCTGAAACTAATATAACATCGTATGTCAACTACAGTCGATAAAAACAGAGATGTTCACCTTCTATTTGTTTCACAGAGCCATGGTAGTTTCATGCCTCTGTCCTTGGTCCATATGGTCACTCTACTAGAAGGTCACACCTCACTTCTCTCAAGATAGCCTCTTAGATTCAGTTTGTGCTGTCCTCCTGGGAAGCCTTTCCTGATCCCTCTTGTCTGCAGTCCCAGTTATGTCCTTCCTCAAGTATCCACCCAATCTCATTCTGTCTCTTCCTATCATGATCACTGTTGTACTCTGCTATTACATTTTCTTAAAAAAATATCCCCTATTTGATTGTTTCTACAGGGTCTGGCTTATCATGCTTATCCCTGTATCCTCAAGACCTGATAAAACCCTCAGCTTACAGCAGGCATTTCATTCATTCAAAAACATGTATTGGACACCTAGTGTGTGCTACTACTGTGTACGGTGCTGCAGCTAATCAACATACAGAGCTTGCTGAATGAATAGTCTCCCAACCCTTGGTTCTCTGCCATCTTTTGCAGTGCAGCGGGAAAGAGAACTTGCTGAGGGGCTTGGGTACCAAGGTGTGAATCGAAAGGACAAGAGTGATTTCCCTCATTATTTTTGTTTACATGTATTGACTGCCGTGTGCCAGGCACTGTGGCTCGGGACTCATGTACATTCACACACCTAATCCTTTGGTACCATCTTTATCCCAATTTTATAAATAAGGAAACTGAGGTGTAGAGGATGTAGTTTGCCCAATGTCACAAGGCTAATAAGTGCAGCTAGAATTCAAAGTCAGGCCACCGTCACTATACTATAGCATACTACACTATACTATATAATAATCAGTGGGAGATGAAAGAGAGGTTGTTTTTTAATTTTTTTGTTTTTTTTTCTGATCTCTGTGAGTGGGACTTCTTTCTAACCCCAAAAACATCCCTTGGATGGAGGCAGACTCAGGCTCTGGGCTCTGAAAAGCCAGGTCCAGCTGACCACCACTATGCCATAGAGCAGAGAGTAGCAGTGGTTCTGACCCATGTAGTAGAGGCAGTGTAGCATGATGATAAAAACCCAGTCTCTCGACTAAACTTTCTATATATGGGTCTCACCTCTACTATGTCCCAGCTCTAGGACTTTAGGTGAGTCCCTTAACCTGCTTTCTCATCTGTAAAATGGGAGATACAGACTGGAAGAGGGTGATCCCCCATACCACCTTGCCTGGGACTGCCCAGTTTTACCGGGAAGTTCTGCATCCTAGAAAATTTATTAGTCTCAGGCAAACCAGGATGGCTGGTCACTCTCAGTCAACTGTTTTGCTGCAGGATTCACAAACTTTAAAGGAACTGTTTGAGCTCCGTATTGTCAAGCATGACCATTGAAGAGTCTCTGTAGCAGCTCTCACCCATAGTCTACATCAGAAGCACTTGGGGGCTTGTTAAAATGCATACTGCTGGGCCCTACCCCTAGAGTTTCCAATTCAATAGGTCTGAGGTGGGGCCTTAGTATTTTCATTTTTTTGGAAAAGATTTTATTTATTTATTTGACAGACAGAGATCACGAGCAGGCAGAGAGGCAGGCAGGGGTGGGGGGTGGGGGTGGGAAGCAGGCTCCCCTCTGAGCAGAGAGCCCGATGCAGGGCTCGATCCCAGGACCCTGAGATCATGACCCGAGCCGAAAGCAGAGGCTTAAACCACTGAGCCACCCAGGAGTCCCTTCATTTTTTTTTTTAAGATTTTATTTATTTATTTGACAGAGACAGAGAGAGGGCACAAGCAGGCAGAGGGAGAGAGAGAGAAGCAGGCTCCCCCCCAAGCAAGGAGCCCGATGTGGGACTCAATCCCAGGACCCCGGGATCATGACCTGAGCTAAAGGCAGCCGCTTAACCAACTGAGCCACCCAGGCATCCCAGTATTTGGATTTTTAACAAGTTCCCCAGTCCTGCTGATCTGCTCGTCCCAGGACTACACCTTGAGAATTACTGCTCTGCACATTTAAAAATCAGCATTAGCAAAGGAAGAAAATTGTATTTGAACTTTTATTTCAGCTGTCAGGATAAGATAAGGTGAAATTTCATAACTATTTTGGTTTACATGCATACTACCTTGGAGCTACCCAAGTTGGCGTTAAGATTAAAATATTACAGGGGATGATGTGTTAATAGTTTTCCTAAGAAAATAGGTGTGTGGCTTAACCAATGAACAGAGTAAAACAAGTTTCTTTGAGTTAATCTTTAATATACTAACATGAGATGTAAATCTCTGAGGGAGATATCACATTTCCCAAACTTTTTGACCACAGAAAGCTTTGTTTTTCAGTATTTGGAAACTGTTGCTCAATTTACAACAGAATAATAAATCATTCCGTCAGTTTTAAAGTAACATTTAAGCCCCAATTTCTTACTCACTTATTGGCAAATTGCTAAATCAGATTATTTAATACTGAAGGTAGTGAAAACATTGTCTATGGAGTCCCACACATCACTATATGTGTCAAATTTAAATTGGGTTATCCATACATATTTTACTTTATTACCAAAGGTCTTGGGAGCATCTTAACTCTTGCCATGGACACTTTTTGAGATGGCTGTAAGACTCAAACAAATCCTTTCTTTGAGAGTGGCACCCAATGGCTATGACAGGGCCACCAGACCCTCTCAGCAGCTATAGTCCAGGGTAGACTCCTGACCCATGCTGGCTGATCTGTCCTGGGAATTTGGAATTCTGAACTAAAAGACAGAGGCGAGAAAGCCTTTGGAGCTTCTTCATATCAATGGCATAGCACTAGTGCTAAGTGCTTCCCCATATGTAAAGTGAAACAGAGAATAGTATCTACCACACATGACTGACACCAGGATTGAGTGAGTTAATACACATAGAATTCTTAGGGCAGTGCTTGATGCAAAGTAAGAGCTTTTTAAGTGAAATTGTTTATTAATGCTGTTATTAATTGCCAGTGCTCAAGTCCTTAAAGATGACAAGTCTCCTGCCCTCCCTAAACCTCAATGGTTCAAATATTCAACAATATTTGATTTTCATGAGATAACGCAGTGTCCTTCCAAAATATTCCTCTGTGGCATATGGTAGGAGGAATAGTAATCACCCAGATAAATATATCCAAGTTCTAATCCCTGGAACCTAATGAACCTTACATACTAAAAAAGGACTTTGCAGATGTGATTAAATTAAGGGTTTTAACAATTGGGAAGTAGACCTGGATTCTCTGGGCAGGCTAGAGAAGAGATGTGATAATGGAGGAGAGTCAGAGAAATTTGAAGATGCAGCATGGCTGGCTCTGAAAATGGAGGAAGGAACCAGGAGCAAAGGAAGGTAGGCAGCCTCTAGAATCCTTAGAGCCTTGAGAAGGGATGCAGCACTGCCAACACCTTATTTTTAGCCCATTTTTGGATGTCTGACCTTCAGAACTATAAGATAATAAAATTATGCTGTTTTAAGCCATTAAGTCAGCTGGTACAGCAGCAAGAGGAAACTAATACATGGCATAAGTTTGCCAAAGCTGGATTCTGTTGCTCACGACCAACCAATTAACCAACCAACCAAACAACCAACTAACAAACACTCACCACAGCAGCTCTACAACCGTGGGAAGAGACTGAAACATGGGGAAATCTCCACTGGGTGATTCTTCAGCTTCCTGTGGCATCTAATATACTCACTCACAATGGTGGTGATTGGTCCATGATGGCTTTACTCATACGCCTGGCACCCCAGTGGGGATAATTGGAAGGCTAGGCCTTTCTCTCTCATCATATAGTCTCAGGGACTCTCCACATGACCTTTCTAGCAGGATAGGGGGTCTCCACACATGGCAGCTCTGAGCTTCAAGAGCGAGTACTCCAAGAGAACCAACCAAAAGCTGGAAGGCTTCTTATGAGCTTGTC
Source organism: Enhydra lutris kenyoni (assembly GCF_002288905.1). Classification (NCBI taxonomy): domain Eukaryota; kingdom Metazoa; phylum Chordata; class Mammalia; order Carnivora; family Mustelidae; genus Enhydra; species Enhydra lutris. Next base: position 47,412,598 of record NW_019154096.1, read on the forward strand.
TTGGAAGTCCCAGAAAGTCACTTAAAACACATATGACTGGTTAGGGAGCAATGCATGGAATTAGCTCTACCAAGAAAAGCATGTGGCTAACACAGAGAGAGGGAATGATTTCTCCAACGCAAGACTGGAGGTGCTATTACCAGTGGAGGGAGAAAGGAAGCTGGAAAAAACAGGGGCCTCTTAATGAATGTATGGAAGCCAACCAGCTGAGAGATGAGAGAAAAGCAACTCCCCCAGCCAACCTACTTTAAAGCGCGTACATTTAAGAGTGTGTCTATAGCTTAAAAAGAGATAAAATATGTAAAGAAAATGTTGAATGACTGGTAAGTATGAGTTTCATTCTTTGTTTCTCATTTAAATCACTTTTTAATGTGCTGATAAAATAACAATATCAAGTGAAATAATAACATTCGGGATTCTACCACATTGGCACATAGTTCTGAGTCTTCTCCTTTCCTTCCAGTCCATACCCTTCCATAGTTTTTGTAAGGTTAACTAATTTGTCACCTGATCTTTGAATACCTACGGCGTACACTAAAGTATGGGGCTTTCATCTACCATCCTATGAAAGTTTTCATAAATTTAACTTTGTTGGGATTATTTTTTCTTTATTGCATAAACTGCACCAGTTTTAAATGACTTTAAAGAAAAAAAAATCATCCATTTCTGACACTGTAATACAATAAATTTAATGTTTGTGTATTACCTGTTAGTCTTGGTTCATATGCATTCACGCTTTTTTTTTTTTTTTTCCAAAAGTTGGAATCACAACAATTTTGCGTTCCTTTTTTTTGTTGTTGTTGTTAAAGAACTAAATGTTAAGCATAATCATTTGGTTTTCATTTTAGGAAGTCTTAAAATCGATGTTTAATACTTGCATAATATCCCATCTAGTGGCAAAGCATAATTTCCTAAAACTAGCCCTTCTTGTTTGACATTAAAGTTGTTTCCATTTCTAATATTCAGGCCTAGCATTTTGCTTTTTGCAACCTGATTTCTGGAAATGAATCCTCAGGGCAATGACTGCCTCCCCCAGTATAAATGTGCTTCAGTGCTTAGTAAGCATGCTCCATTCTAGTCTGCATAGGCTGAGCTGATGGTCATGCCACTGGCAGTTGGACTATAGCTTCCCACAACCTTGGCAGTACTGGATATTATTTTAAAAAACAAAGCTCAGTGAAGTGGGAGGAACTGGTTTAATAGGCATAAAATGGTATTTGTTTTTCTTGAACTGTTTATTTTTCTATTGCTATTTTACCCAACTTTTTATTTTGAAAATTTCTAAACTTACAGAGGTTGAAAAACTGATATAGTGAGTCTCATATTCCCTTTACTTATATTCATCTATTGTCAATATTTTGCCACACTTGCTTTTTTCCCCTTCTTTCTCAACACACACACACAACATTTTTGCTGAACCATTTGAAAGTTGTAGACATCATTGATATTCTATTCCTAAATACTCCATCATGTTTTTCCTACATGACTAAAATGCCATTATCATTCATAGGAAATTTAACTGTGATACAAGTCAGTGTCTAATATATAGTATAGAAGCAAATTTCCCCAATAATTACAAAACACCTTTTTTTTTTTTAAAGTAGGTTCCATGCCCAGTGCAGAGCCCAGTGTGGGACTTGAACTCACAACCCTGAGATCAAGACCAGGCCTGAAATCAAGAGTCTAATGTTTAACCAACTGAGCTACCCAGGTTCCCCACAAAATGTCTTTTAAAGCTGTTTTTCAAAACCCAGCATTCAATCAACATTCGCACATTGCATTTGTTTGTCACATCTGTTAGCTTTCTTTTGGTCTAGAAAAGTGCCCTGCCATATTTTTAACTCTTTCGGAGTTGACTTTTTTTTTTTAAATTAACAGTCCTGGCCAACCGTTTTGTAGTATATCCCACATTCTGGATTTGCCACATTGTATTCTTCATGATTAATTCAGATCAAACATTGTAGTCAAGAGCACTGTACATCTGATGATGCATGTGTACTTCCCACTGCATCCCACTGGGAAGCACATTATATCAGGTCATACAATTATTGCTCATGCTAAATTTCATCACTGTACTGTCTGTTGTAAAAGCACCTTCTCCCTACTTCTGATACTCAGAGGCTGTATGAATATCATGTTCTCTAGCATTTCACCCAGAGTGTTTGGGATCCACTGACAATGCTTCCTAATTAATTATACTGGTGGCTACAAATTGATTTCTATTTCAATTCTTCACCCTTTTTATGAATTAGCTGACATTCTTATGTATGAATGAGCTATAACTCTCTTTTAAAATATTAATATGAGTTCATGGGTCCTTTTTCCAATACAGTGTTAAAATCCATTGTATTGCTACTGTTTTGAAGCTCAAATCGTCCAAAATTTGATTCAATAAGAGCTTCTCAAGCTAATTCCTGTGTCCTTTTGACATGTCCCCACTAGTCTTTCTGTACTTCTTTGCATTTTGGCACAAGAAGACATTACAGGCTCGCCTTGTGCTTTCATTGCTCCAGAATTTCTCTAAGGAAACCTGGCTCCTTTTAAGAGGAAATGGTATGTAGTAACCAAGATCTGGGTGGTAGTTATGCTCATTCCTACTGGGGTTTCACTGTTTCGAGGCCCTGTCTGTGGAAAGACTAACGTGTGTATTTGTGTGTGTGTGTATCTGTTTGAAATCATGATTTCACCCTGATACCTCCAATTCAAATATAAAATCACAAGATTCTTCCTCAGCTTCCCCTACTCCACATTTGTATTTCCCTTCTACCATAGTGAAAACCCTGGTCCCCAAATAGATCAATCTATTACGCTATTATATAATATAGAAAAAATAGTTTCTGGATTACTATGTCAATATCACTACCAAAATAAAACTTACAAAGTAAAATTCAAGCTTTTCTTGTAGATTTTTTTTGTTCATCTGTCCTTTGACTATATCCCATAGGGATGTACTATTAGAATATCATGCTCAAAATTTTCTTTGATTGATTTATTATTTTTTTGTGTGGCTTCTTTCACTTATTTATAATTATTTTGGGATTCATTCAGTTTGTTGCATGTGTCAGTAGTTTATTCCTTTTTATTGCTGAGCAGTATTTCATTGTAAAGATATATCACAATTTGTTTATCCATTCACCTGTTGATGGATATTTGAGTTTTTTTTCCCAGTTGGGGGCTTCTCTTAGTCTGCTACGACTGCTATCGCAAACTACTATAGACTGGGTGGCCTAAACAACAAACATTTATTTCTCATAGTTCTGGAGACTAGGAAGTCCAAGTCTTGATCCAAGACCAAGGTGTCGGCTGATTCACAAAATTTCTTTCTGGCTTGCAGACAGCCACTTGCTCATATGTCCTCACATGGTGGAGAGAGAGCAAGCTAGGGTTCTCTTCCTCTTCTTTTAAGGACACTATGCCCATCATGGAGGTCCCACTCTCATGACCCCATCTAAACTTAATGACCTCCCAAAGGCTCTACCTCCAAATACCATTACATTGGGTTAGTGCCCCAACATAAGAATATGGGGAAGAGGACACAAACATTCAGTCCATAACAAGGCTATTACAAATAAAGCTCTTATGATCATTTACATAAAGTCTTTGTATGGATATTTGCTTTCCTTTCTCTTGGGTAAACACTTAACAGTGAGATTGCTGAGTCATACAGTACTGTGTATATTAACTTTTCAAGAAACTGTCAGAGTTTGGGATGCCTGGGTGGCATAGCTGGTGAAGCCTCCATCTCTTGGTTTTGGCTCAGGTCCTGATCTCATGGTCTTGAGATCAAGCCCCAAGTTGGACTTTGTAGACAGCATAGTGACTGCTTGATATTCTCTTCCCTCTGCCCCTCCAACTTGTGCTCTGTCTCTCTAAAATAATTCTTTTTTTTTTTAAGATTTTATTTATTTATTTGACAGGGAGAGACACAGTGAGAGAGGGAACACAAGCAGGGGGAGTGGGAGAGGGAGAGGCAGGCTCCCCACTGAGCAGGGAGCCCGATGCAGGGTTCAGTCCCAGGACCCTGGGATCACAACACAAGTCAAAGGCAGAAGCTTAACAACTGAGCCACCCAGGCGCCCTCTCTCTAAACCTTAAAAAAAAAAGAAATTATCAGGGCTTGTATATCATTTTTCATTCTTACCAGTAATGTATGAGTTTCAACCGTTTCATATCTTTACCAGTAAACTGCAATATTTGTATTATCAATCTTTTTAACTTGAGCCATTCTATTAGATGAGTATTGGTATTTCATTGAGATTCTAATTAACTAACATAACTACTGATGTTTATGCAATAACTTGACACTCATATATCTTCTTTGGATAAGTCTCCAATAAATCTTTTACCCATTTTTAAAATTGGGTTCTTTGTTCTCTTATTACATAGTGTTTTCAGAGTTCTTTATGTATTCTGGATTCAAGTCTTTATCAGATATATAATTTCCCAGATTTTCTCCCAGTCTTCTTTTTATTTTTCTTTTAATTCCTTCACAGTGTCTTTTGAAGAGCAGAATTTCTTAATTTTTGTTAAGGTCCAGTTATCATTTTTGTCTTATGTGGATCAAGTGTTAAGGGCTGTATCTAAAAACAACTTTGCCTAATCCAAAGTCACAAACATTTCTCCAGTAAGTTTCATATTTTAGGTTTTGAGTTTAGATCTGCAATCCATTTTAAGTTAATTTTTTATATGGTATAAGATATGAATGGAGGTTCTTTTTTTTTGCATATGGATATCCAATTGTTTCAGCAACATTTTTTGAAAAATACTTTGTTTTTTTTTACTTAATACATCTTGGAAATCACTTGATATTTGTTAATAGAAATATTTAACATTCTTTATTATGTCCACATGGTATTTGGTTATATGAAGGTGCCATAATTTATTCAACCAGCCTCCTAACTAGGACTTAGGTTTTTTCAATATTTTAAATTTGAGAATTACAAATAATTTTATGATGGATAACCTTGTGCATATTTTGTGTTTTATTTATTTATTTTTATCTTCAAGGGAAATTTAGACTGCCTATTTTTCAGATATTTTCAAATAGAATTATGTTGATATTTTGAGGTCTAAGCTTAACTCTTGGCCATATTTTTTTTTTAAGATTGTATTTATTTATTTGACAGACAGAGATCACAAGTAGGCAGAGAGGTAGGCAGAGAGAGAGAGAGGAGGAAGCAGGATCCCCGCTGAGCAGAGAGCCCGACGTGGGGCTCAATCCCAGGCCCCTGGGATCATGACCTGAGCCGAAGGCAAAGGCTTTAACCCACTGAGCCACCCAGGCGCCCCAACTCTTGGCCATATTAATTAGTCAAGAACTTACCACTTGCTAGGAAGTGTACTAGGTGCTCTACACATGCAACCTAATTTCATTCTCCCACATTCTGATTATTATTCCCATTTTAAAGGTGAGAACCTGAGGTTCTGGGATATTAATCTAGTGGTTCTGAAATGCTACTGGGGCTGGGCCATTTTGGAGAATCTGAAAAGAGCTGAAGAACTTTTGCAGAGAAATTCATCTGCATGACATTTGGCCTCCCATTTCTAGGAACTCACAGACTCACCTACCCTGTCCTGTACATGCCCACACCCACAGGTATAGATCAATAACAATAGCTATACTTTGAACTTTCCATTCAATCCTCTTGCCATGCAGATTTTACATTTTTCTGATAACCAAGTGGACAGCGGGGGAAGGAAGATAGAGGATACAGCCTTATTTGTCCCTGAGAAAGCAGTTGCAGAAGATACAGTAGGGGCTGGGTTTGGGAGATGATCCCAGGTAGACTAATCATTCAAAGTGACTGGATGCTAGAAAACACTCACTTGAGCCAGGTTATCTCACTGAGAAGTCCTGGCCATCTGACTCCCTCACAATACTTACAGTCTACAGACACAAGGCTTTGGTAACAAGAGTATTGAATTAACTAACAGGATTCTAATTTTCTCAAGTGGGTGTTGGGGAGAACTGTCCAGAACTGTGCCATGCATTTGCACTGGCTCATTCAATGAATAATGTTAATGTTTATCAAGTACCTCCATCTTTGCAGCACATAACTGAACTCCATTACTGGTTTCCTGGTGGCTCCTGATTCTCAGAAACCCATCACTGACCAACAGGTGCATCCACAAGCTGCTTGAAGTGTCCATGGTCTCAGATTAGGAATTCCTGGGTCAAGGAAAGCATCTAATCAGAGCAACAGCTCTATGTTGTCTGACTTACCAGAATGCATGTAGCTTAATAAAGCTGAAAAATGAAAAACGTTAATGAACTATGGCAGAGCCTCCAGCCTCTAATAAATCTGAGCGTGACTGTTCCTCCAATAGTGGAATTATGCTTGGAGTTCAGACCAAATTGCATGAACTGTTGCTTCTATGTACTCAATAAAAAATAGAAGCATGAGTCACATTCCCAATAGTAAAAGTAATACATTTCAATACTGTAGTAAAGGCTGCAGAAATGAATCTGGTTGGATCTTAAGGACTGAACCCCTGTGGAGTTGCCATCAGCCAGAGCTGGTCCTTACCTTTGAGATTTCATTTGGTTGTTGACCCAAAGCTGCTTATGGGCTAAAGGAGGCTCCTGGTCTGTCTGAGGATGCATGTGGCTCAAAGCAGAGGCCATGTCAGTGTATCTTTGTGGGTGGGAGCCAGAGTCGGAGAAAGATGTCATGAGATGTCAGATGGTTCAAGTGAGATGTCACATTCAGCACCAGGGTGTTCAAGAGGAAGATGGGTCATAGAAGATCAAGACAGCAGAATCACTAACTCTCAGGAGCAATTGCCTTGGTTCAAATCCTGATTCTGCTACTTAATTTACTTAATCTTCCTATAACTACACTAAATGAGTTAAAATGTATGATGTACATAAAATAGTGCCTGGCGTATTGTGTTATTATATGATAATATCATAGCTAAGTTGAGAACAAACATAAGTCAGGACAGCTACCAAGAGATTACACTGGAAAATAACCTGGTATTTTACAAGGTGAAGCCCTAAATTTCTCTGGTTAAGATCTGCCTGAATAATGGGGCCCCAACAACATCTGCATCCAAATTCCCAGAATCTGTGAATATGTCACCTTATATGGCAACAGGGATTTTGTGGATGTGATTAAGTTTAAGGATCTTAAAATGGGAAGATTATCCCAGATTAATGGGGTGATCCAAGATCATCACAAGGATACTTAGAAGAGGGAGACAGAACATCAGAGAAGGACATGCCCCAGCAGAAGCAAAGATGAAGACCAGGAGCCAAGGATGACAGTCAACTCTTAGAAGCTGGAAAAGGCAAGAAAGATCCTTCCCTAGAGCCTTCTGAAGGAACCAGCCCTGCTGATACTTTGGCTGTACCCCAATGAGACAGAATTTGGACTTCCAACCTCTAGAACTATAATATGATAAACTTGTATTGTTTTAAGCCCCTAAATCTGTGGTAATTTGTTATATCAGCAATAGGAAATGAATGCAGTCTTCATCACTCAATGAGTTATTGGTACTTCTATTTTACCTAGGGGATGATATTTCCTGATACCACAGAATATGCTCCCAAAACTCTCCTGTAAGTTGTGCCTAGAGAACACTGTCAAATGGCTATTTTGGGTAGTTTTCTGCAAGCCCTGCTTGGTGCATGTGTCTAGTCACTTCAGTCACAGAAGGTGGTGCTTGTTTTATTTTATCCATTGATTGGATCATATAGTGAGGAATTTATATTCTGGATAATATATTCAAGGGTGTTGCAGTTTATACAGTAGCGTATTCCATAAAAAAGAAAGCATACACCAATACTTTGTGAAATAATTAAGTCATGTTTTTAGTTATTAGTGGGACTATCTTAAAAATCCTACAATGACTTTTTTTATAGTTTTTTTTAAAGATTTTATTTATTTATTTATTTGACAGACAGAGATCACAAGTAGGCAGAGAGACAGGCAGAAAGAGACGGGGAAGCAGGCTCCCTGCTGAGCAGAGAGCCTGATGTGGGGCTCGATCCCAGGACCCTGGAATCATGACCTGAGCTGAAGGCAGAGGCTTTAACCCACTGAGCCACCCAGGCGCCCCTACAATGACTCTTTTTGAAATGATTTTGTTTAATTGGAGGGATATCTTTATAAGCAATATTTTTAAATTATAGATCTCACTTCTGGTTTTGCTCATTTACACCCTCATCTTTTTAACCAGTATCCACTGAGATGCCATTTAGTGCCAGCCTGTATCATAGGAGCTGGGAAACGAACATGACTGGAGTCAGACAATAAACAAATATGTAGGAAAATATATCAGGCTGTTAAGAAAAACAGCTATGCAGAAACTAAAATAAGGTGGTAAAATTGAAATAAGCTTTGAAAACTCACTACTGATCTCACTGTGGAAAGATTGCCTCTCACGTATGGGAAGGTGTCTTGAGAAATGTCTTTCCATCTATGAAGCTTTGGCATAGCTCAAAGAGAGGACCTAGGTGGAAGCTGGAATGTGTTTCCCCTGTAAGTTTGAAAATGAACTTATTTGTTCTTTCTAGGGCAAAAGAAGAGGATGTGTTAAAAGACCTTCACACAGGAGACACACAGTAAATACGAATTATTATTATCCATTATTTATCAATGCCCAGCCCTCCACAGTGTTCTGAGTTCACTGGGCTAGAGAAGTTACAAATACACAGCAGCTGGTTTCACTTGGGCAATGGTCTATTCCAAGTATTTATGGTTAGAGGATGGGTGATTGGAAAGGTCATCTGTGTCCCATGTTGGGTGCCCACAGCAATGACAACAGCAGATTCCTTCTTCAGAAGAAAGTTTCTGAACACTGTCACCTGCTTGTTCCCAGGGTGTCTGCTTGGTAGAAACAAAGCTGCCGTTCCCCCAGGGAAGCACAGGGAAGACAGCACCCCATGACTTCTGACGACCTTCAAGTCACTCATCCCCAAGTACAAGCAAGGAGCTTCCCATAGCTGAGTCTGTTGTCTGCTGTCTTACTTCTGAACCACCTTCTCCCAGTTGTTCACTGTTCCATTTTGATTCTTGTCTTTAATTTTAGATTCAAGTTCAGGATCACCTTCCTATCACTGATCCTGGGTCTTCCAACAATAATTCCTGTTCTCCATCCCGACTCACATCAGATCAGATAAAAACCCCTCCAAGTTCACTTCAACCCTCTGAAGCAGCTTTTCCTTGGGTACTACCCATGTGAACAGCTGCCCCCAGCCCTCAAGCTTTCCCTACCCCATTTTATGAGCTTGAAAACTAAGCAATCAGAGAGTGTTTTTCAGAGACATTAGCCTGAAGGCAGTATAACAATAGGGGTTAACCAAACAGGTTCTGGAAAAACACAGCCTGACTTTGAAAAGTAGATCTTCCACTTATTAGCTACGCAATCTTGGGCAAATTTAACTCACAGACTTCTCATCTATAAAATGGGGCCAATGATTCACTGAGGTCATGTCTGTAAGAGCTTAGCTCAGAGCCTGGCTCATAGTAAGTAAATGTTAGCTACTACTGGTGCCACCCTTGGTCCTTTATCACAGATTTACTCAATAGGAGAGTGACCTGGAAGTGTCAAAGGGTGCCTAACTTTCCACCAAAGTATAATCCAACATGAAGTCATGCATTTCACAAATCTTATTTATAAGAATGGATCCTCCTTCTCTAAAATCAAGACGGAAAAATGTGTGATCATGTGGCTTATGTAAAAGATGGAGGATTATTCTCTGGAAGTTTTTCACCCATTAAATGTGACAGGTTACCAATGGCAGAAACAGTTTGACCCAAGGCTTAACCATAGAACATCCTGAGAAAATGTGGGAAGATGGCAGCCCATGGCTGGGTGAAAGAAGTGAATAAGGCTGAAAAGAAAAGAAGGGGAAGGCAATGTACAGCCCCAAACGTCAGGTTGAACAGTAAGCAGTAATACAGCTAGGCTATAGACTTTAGAGATCCCTACCCTGGATATGAATACTGGCACTCCTCATACTAAGTGAGTGAGACAGTGGCATTCAAACTTTTCTTAATATGACATATAGTATAAAAAAGTTTTACATTGTGTTCCAGAACATTCTCTCTCTCTCTCTCTCAGTCCTGAATCAAAGGTTAATGAAACAGTTGTCACCCCTGGCATACATGATTTATTTTAACATTTTCTCTTCTGTTTTATTTCATTTTTTAAAGCTGCTAGCCATGGCCACTAAATTGATCTCATGACCCATTACTGAGTTGCAGCCCACAGCTGAACTAAGAAAAATTTCTTCATATCTCTGAACTTTAGATTCCTCATCTATGAAAAAGAGATAATGCTAGTGCTGTAGAGTGGGGGAAAGAAGATAAAGTATGAAAATCACTTGATAGAGTGCTTGATACATAGTGCATACTGAGTAAGTGACAGTTGAAAATATGTTTGCCAATGTATTGATGGAGTTGCAGAGAAAAATTCTGAGCAGCTGAAGATTCTTGAGAATTTTAAGTCTGGTGATTAGGGAAAATTATGCAGTGACATGAATTGGGTGAGAAGTCAGGAGAAGGCTAACTGGGGATACCTTTAGGCTTCATTGTGTGCCTCAGTTTTGCTCTTATTTTCAGACCATAAAAGTCATACCTGTTTACTATACAGTTTGATTTTTGCATTTTTAATTTTGTGTTTTTGATACCTTCACATGTAGTTTTAAATATTTATGTTTTTAAACATTTGCTCAAATTCCTTCTACTGCTTTTAAGGCTTAGAAAGAACCTCCCCACAGTTAAACAAATGAAATATTCACCTCCGTTTTATTTTACTTTTTTATGTTAATGGTTTCATTTTAACATTCATTTTCTGAGCTTTATTTGATGTGTGTGAGTGAGGTGAGGTTCTTTCTTGATATTTTGTCAAATAGCCAATTCTCCTAATATTTCCAATTGTTTAATAATCCATCCCTTTACCATTGATGTGTCATTTAATTTATCACATATTAAATCCATATGTATTATATATATGCACGTGTGCATTTGGGTTATTTTCAAATCCATCCTTTCTACTATTTTGTTCAGTTTGGTCTTGTGATATTATATATTTCTTTCTTTTTGTAGAATTGAGAAAATATATATAAAACATATAAATAAAAATATATATAAAACATATAAATATATATAATATATATAATATATTATATGTATTATATATTATATATAAACATATAAATGTACAGAAAGTAATAAAAACTATGTATCCACCTCTCAAAACAAATACAGTTATAGTAATATTTGTTCTGAGAGGTAGATACATAGTTGAAATATTTGTTCCAGATATTTTAAAAATAAACTTTAATTTTTAAAGCAATTTCAGGGTTATAGCAAAATTGAACAGAAAATACAGAGTTCTCATATATTTCCTGCTCCCACACATGCACAGTTTCTCCCATTATCAAACTCCTGCCCCAGAGCAGTACATTAGTTACAACTGATGAATCTACATTAATACATCATTATTAACCAAAGTCCATAGTTTAAATTAGGGTTCACTTTTGGTATTGTATATTCTAAGGGTTTTGACAAATGAATAATGACGTGCAGAATAGTTTAGCTGCTCCAAGTATTCATCTCTCCCTCCTACCCAACCCCAGGCAAATACTGATCTTACTGTCTCTAAAGTTTTGCTTTTTCGGAATGTCATATAGTTGAAATTATACAATATGTAGCCTTTTCAGATTGAGTCCTTTCACTTAGTAATATACATTTAAGATTCCTCAATGTCTTCTTATACCTTGCTATTTCATTTCTTTTTATCACTGAGTAATATTCCATTGTCTGGTTATACCACAGTTTGTTTATTTATTCACATACTGAAGGATATCTTGGTTGCTTCCAAGTTCTGGCAACCATGAACAAAGCTGCTATAAGCATCTGTATGCAGGTTTTGGTTTTTGTTTTTGTTTTTTAAGATTTTATTTATTTATTTGACACAGAGAGAGAGATCACAAGTAGACAGAGAGGCAGGCAGAGAGAGAGAGGGAGAAGCAGGGGCTCCATCCCAGGACCCCGAGATCATGACCTGAGCCGAAGACAGAGGCTTAACCCACTGAGCCACCCAGGCACCCCTGTGTGTAGGTTTTTATGTGGATGTAAGTTTTCAATATGCTAGACTGCATGTAAAGAGTATGTTTAGTTTTATAAGAAACTGCCAAATTATCTTTCAGAGTAACTGTGTACCATTTTGCATTCCCACTAGCAACATAAGAGTTCCTGTTGCTCTGCATCCCTGTCATCATTTGCATTATCAGTGTTTGGGATTTCAGCCATTCTAAAAGGTATGTAGTTCTAACTCATTGTTTTTTTAATTTGTAATTCCCCAATGACATATGATGTTGAACATATTTTCACATGTTAAACTGCCATTTGTCTATCTTCTCTGGTGAGGTGTCCAAGTCTTTTACACATTTTAAAAACTGGGTTGTTCATTTTCTTACTGTTGAGTTATAAGAGTTGCTTGTATATTTGGGGTAACAGTCTTTTATCAGATGTGTCTTTTGTAAATGTTTTCTCCCAGCCTGTGACTTTCTTACTCTCTTTACTGTTTTTCACACAACAGAGGTTTTTATTTTTAATGAAGTCCAGCTTCAGATATTTTTAAAGACCAAAAGTATTACAGATATAATTGAAGTGATATTTTCACCCTTCCCTTTCATCCCCTTACCTGTCTAGTGGCAAATTACTGTCATGAGGTTTGTGTGCACACATCCTGTTCATGTTTTTACATTTGCATTTCATGTGTGCCCATAAGCCATATATAATCTTACCCTGTTTGTTTTAAAAGTTTACAGAATGGTATCCCGCTTTACATGACATTCTGCAATTTTTGTTTTTCCCCTCAGCATATTTTGTAGACATTCATGTTGATACTTATAAGTCAATGTATTCACTTAAATTATTGTATAGCATTCTGTCACAAGTAAACAAAAACAAACATGTTAACACAGCACCCAACAGATGTACATTCAAACATTAGGGCTTGTTTCAATATTTTTCTTGTTCTTTCTTCCTTCCTTCCTTCCTTTCTTTCTTTCTTTTTTTTTGCAATTAACAACAAGGCTGCAAAGAAAATATAGTCTGTTTCTTTATGTATAAATGCGGAAATTCCGCTGCTTATATACCTAGGTGTGAAACTGGATTTGTAATACAAGGATATCTTCAACTTCACCAGATACTCCCTAACTGCTCTTCAAAGTGTTTGTAACAATTTACTGTCCCCGAAACCGTATATAAATTACCACACCCCATAATTCTAACATTTGTTCTTGCCAGACTGTACTTATTGCTGCCAAAAGGCTCATATAAAATCTATCTCACTTTAAAATATTTTAGTTTTTCCAAGACTATAAATGAGGTTTAGCATGCTTTCCTATGCTTATCCTTTCTGTTTATTTCTTTCCTATCAATTACCTGTTCATAACATTTGCCCATTTTCTATTTTTCCTACTGGTTTCAAGACAGTCTTTATGTTGCAATTTTCTTCTTCTAATCTTTGGATTTTCTTTTAACTTTGTTAACAATGCCTATGGTTATACAAGTTATGTAGTAAAAGCTGAATTTACCAATTTTCTCTTATTATTTAGCTTTATAAAGAACTTCATAAAAAATTCCTTTTCTGGGGCTCCTGGGTGACTCAGTGGGTTAAGCCTCTGCCTTCGGCTCAGGTCATGATTCCAGGGTCCTGGGATCAAGCCCCACATCGGGCTCTCTGCTCAGTGGGGAGCCTGCTTCCCCCTCTCTCTGCCTACTTGTGCTCTCTCTCTGTCAAATAAATAAATAAAATCTTTTAAAAAAATTTCTTTTTCTACTCTGGGACTGCAGACTTTTATCCTATGTTCTTGTCTAAAAGTTATAAAGTTCTTATATTTGGGAGGGTGTGTCTCCTTCCTTTGTCCACTATCACAGAGTCACCCTGGCTCTCCTATGTCAGAGGCCAAAGAAAACAAAACAGTCCTTTAGGCACTGAGGAAAGTGATCGCATCATCTAAAAAAAGAAATTAAGATTGGCCTCAGACATCTCTTAAATACATGAAGAAAGGTTGCCAAAACCACAGAAGGCTAAGCAGGTATGGGAAGGTCCCTAAAGAAGATACCCAAGGCTGCAAACATCCCACAAAGGAGGCAAGTTGCCAAAGAAAATGAAACACCCCGAAGGGAAATCCTATAATTCCATGTTGGAAGTGCCTCAAGAAGTTTGAAAAGCACTTTATTGGAGAAGGTGAGAAAACAAGCACTCACATACATTGGCAGTGGAAATATAAATTGTTACGATCCCTATCACGGTCAATCCAGTTTTTAAATTTGAAACTTTTGAAACCTTTTGAAATATAGCTGTTTAAATTATAGCAATTTATCCTGTAGAAATACTCGTCCTGGGTGAATAAAATGATGTGCATACAAGGCTATTCATTGCAGCAGCCCTTTTTGTAATTGCAAAAGGGTAGAAACAACTTAGATGTCCGTCAAAGGAGGACTGGATATGGAAATAATGGGATGGCTACGTACGGGGTTGCAAATGTTAATAAAGGAAAGAGTACTCTACACTATCATAGGAAAATCTCTAAGTCTCCCTGTTAGGTGAAAATATCAAAGTGCATAAAACATAGTGGGTTATTCCTAGATTTTTTTTTTTTAAAGATTTTTGTTTATTTAACAGAGAGAGAGATCACAAGTAGGCAGAGAGAGAGGCAGGGGAAGCAGGCTCCCCGCTAAGCAGAGAGCCTGATGCGGGGCTCGATCCCAGGACCCTGAGACCATGACCTGAGCCGAAGGCCCAGGCTTTAACCCACTGAGCCACCCAGGCGCCCCATTCCTAGATTTTTTAAAAGAAGGTACAAACAAATATTTGAATCTGCATAGAAGAGCCCTGGGAGGATACCTGAGTGGTTGTGTGTGGGTCAGGGAGATGGAGAGAGAGAAAGTTACTTTTTGCATCTTTTGAATTTTTGCCCATGTTCCTTAATCTACAGATATAAATGGATTCAAATTGATCTACAAATTCAATCCCTACCAAAATCCCAGCTATCTTTTTTGGAGAAATTGGCAAGTCAATCTTAAAATTCACATGGAAATGCAAGAGACCCAGAATAGCTAAAACAACCTTGAAAAAGAACAAAGGCAGAGGAATCACACTGTTTGTGATATCTATTAAGTAAATAAATTGGTTTTAAAAAACCAAGAAGAACTAGGGTGCCTGGGTGGTTTAGTTGATTAAGCATCCAACTTGGTCTTGACCTCATGGTCCTAGGATTGAGCCCTGCATCCGCCTCCACACTCAGTGTGGAATCTGCTTGGGATTCTCTCTCCCTTTTCCCTCTGCGCCTCCACTTGCATACACACTCTCTCTCTTTCAAATCAGTCAATCTTTAAAAAAAAAACAAAAAAAAAACTAACAAGAACTTAACATGTTAAAAATTGGCTATTTGGGGATGCCTGGGTGGCTCAGTTGGTTAAGCAGCTGCCTTCGGCTCAGGTCATGATCCCAGCGTCCTGGGATCGAGTCCCACATCAGGCTCCTTGCTCATCAGGGAGACTGCTTCTCCCTCTGCCTCTGCCTGCCATTCTGTCTGCCTGTGCTTGCTCTCTCTCCCTCTCTCTCTCTGACAAATAAATAAATAAAATCTTAAAAAAAAAATTGGCTATTTGGAGGCACCTGGGTGGCTCATGGGGTTAAAGCCTCTGCCTTCGGCTCGGGTCATGATCCCAGGGTTCTGGGACGGAGCTCGGAATCGGGCTCTCTGCTCAGCAGGGAGCCTGCTTCCCTTCCTCTCTCTCTCTGCCTACCTGTGATCTCTCTCTGTCAAATAAATAAATAAAATCTTTTTTAAAAATTGGCTGTTTAATTTCTTTTTAAAATTAATAGCATAAAATTTTTCATAATGTTGTCATATGATTTCTTACTCTCTTCTGTAATTTTAATTAAGTCCAACTTCTTCAGAGCCAGACTGCCTATGGTCTTTTTACAACTGGCCATGAAACTTCAGCAAATCACTTAACTTCTCTGTGCCTCAGTTTCCTATTATGTAAATAGGAATTATAATACCGTTTGTTTCATGGGCCTATTTTGAGGAGTAAATGAGTCATGTTAAATACTTCATCTGAAACTATGTCACCTTTCAATAAATATAAACTTTACAACTATTCTCACACTATATATTTATGTATTTTTTCCTTTATCTTAATTATTCTTGCTAAAAGCTTACCTAGCTTATCAGGGTTTCTAAAAACCCAACTTCTTTTGGTTTTCTATTTAAATAATGTATTATTTCTCTTTTAGGCTTTAGTCTGTTGTTTTCTGACTAGTTTCTTGTGTTGAATGCTTGCACAATTTAATATACACCTTTCTTCTTTTTTAATAAATACTTTTAAAAAGATTTATTTTAGAAAGTGCGCACACAAGTGGGGAGAGGGGCAGAGGGAAAGAGAAAGAGAATCCTCAAGTAGACTCCCTGTTGAGTGTGGAGCCTGACATTGGGCTTGATCCCATAACCCTGAGATAATGACCTGAGCCGAAATCAAGAGTCAGATGTTCAGCTGACTGAGCCACCCAAGCACTCCTTGAATAAATGCATTTGAAAGTTATAAATTCCCCTTCAGTATTGCTTTACGTATAGCCAAAAAGTTTGGGTATATAGTTTCTTATTGTTCAAAAATTATCATTCAGTTCTAAATATTTAGAATTTCTCGTATGATTTTTTTCTTTAGTCTATGAATTATTTAGAAGTATGTTTTTTTCTTTTCTAAACTGTTCAAGTCAGATTTCTTGGTTGCAAACATAAAAACCAATTCTTGATAACTTAAGTGTAAAAGGAACATATTATATCAGAATCGCTGGGAAACCTGGAGAATCAGGCTCAGAAAATGGCAGGAACCAAGAAAGGAAAGACACAGCCATGCTCATATGACAGAAACAGCCAGCTAAGGACCAACTGCTGGTGTTTCTCCACAGGACACTCCCTGCTACCACAAGACCTCTGCCTGTGGACAGTCACTACTGATGCTGAAATGTCACCTTTGCTCCCCTCCTAATAGCTTTCTTTTACAACATTCTTTTAGCTAATCATTTATTTTTTTTTAACTGTTGAAATTTTCAGTCAAGTTTTTAAAACTTCTCAATATGGAAAATTTTAAACAAAAGTAAAAGAAGGGAGACTATTATAATGAAATCCAATGTGATGATCACCTTAGATATCAGCATTTTCTGGCAAGTTTAAAAAAAATTCTAGAGGGATAATGTTAAATATTAACTTGGTAGAAATTGATTTTCTTGGTAGAAAAAGATTTTCAAATCTTTATGTCTTCCCATGAATGAATAGTATATTTCTCTTTATTTATTCAAATCTAACTTTTCCAAAATGTTTAGACACAGGCATATATATGTATGTATATTATCATGATTATCCCTAATTTCCATACTTCAATGTTTTTATTGCTTTTATGAATGAGATCACCCCAATATATCTCTAAGTAGATATTAATGTTATATAGAAAAGCTATTGATTTTTTAGTATTTGACTTATATCCAGTGACTCTAGTGAGTTCTCATTAATTCTAAGTATTTTGTAGGTTTTGCCTTGTATTATCTAGAAACATAATCACATTTTTTTGTAGGTAGTCATAATTTTGCCTCTTCTTTTTCAGGAGATATATATTTTTTCCCATGTATGCATGTGGCTAAACCTGTGAAGAAAAATGTACTATCACAATGATTGAGCTCACTTTACATTTTATGACTACAATTGAGCATTTAATGCCTGGCATTATATTTCATTATTACATTTGCTCTCCCACTTTCCTAAATGAGTATTTCATACCTTCTCTCTCAAACTTTTTGCACCTCCTACCATAGTTTTACTCTCACCTGAAGACATTGTTTGCCATTTCATTGAGAATATATAAGCAAGCAGTAGAAAACTTTCATAAACTTCTAAAAACTCTACCTCCCAACATCCACACCTACTTTCCAATTGCAATTTATATAGCTAAAGCTACATAGCAAATTATTCCAAAAATTGTGGCTTAAAAGGCCAAAAACATTTATTTTGCTCACAAACCTACAATTTGGGCAGTAATTGGCAAGGACAGCTTTTGTCTGCTCTACGAGAGCTAGGATAGCTTGCTTGAAGGCTAGGCCCCCAAATCCCCCTGAAGGCACACTCACTCACATGCCTGGGATTAATGCTGATTGTCAGCTAGGACCCTAGCTGGGACCATCAGCTGGAACCCCTCCTTCTATGTTCTAAGTGCTTCACATAGATTAATTCATTTCAATCCTCACAACAGCCTTGAGGAGTAGGTATAGTTTACAGAAGAGGAAAATGAGGCACAGACAGGTAGTAACTTGCCTGAGGGCTCACACCAAGGGGGTAAACTGGGGATTTCAACTCAAGTGGTCCCACACCAGAGTCTGTGCCCCTAATACTGGTTAAGCTGAGAGACAACATTTAGAACTGTCTCTCCCTGCTTGGCCCACTGTTCCTACCAGATCGCCTCCACCATCACTCCTAAGCACCTCAGAAAAGTAGATCTACCTACTACTTTAACAAATGGGTTGTTTTCCACCAACCACAAACTGCCTTAATACATCACCCTCCCATATGAGATAACCCTTAAAAGCTTGTTTTTGGCTCTCTCCCCATTATCTGAACTCACGAGCCTATTTTCAGACAGCTGGTAAACCCAGTACAATCTGATGCCGTGACTTCAAAGGGGAGAAGATGGTGATTCTTAAACTAAGGGCTGGCTTATTCCTTCCATTCTTGGTTTTCAAGGCTACCCAAGATGTGTGTTGGCAAGTAACTCTGCCTGGCCATTAGCCACTGTTTAGCAAAGATCAATACATTTGTCAGTGATGCCTGTGCAGACCTCAAGGCTTGTTTATAAATGAGTTAACTGATGGCTATCTTATTGAGTGTGGCAAAGGGCCAATCTTTTTTCTGTAATATGTGCAGTAGGCAGTGTGGGGCCTCCCACTGGCAGCAACAGCCATGAAGTCAAAGACTGCTTCCCCCAACCTGAAAAATTATAGGATGGGAAAGGAAAAAAATAAGGAGATGATTCCATTTCTAACAATGGCTTTACGACTTAAATTCCCTAGTCCCAATATTTATAACTTCTTTATATCAATTTTCATCTAATGGAGACCACTATGTAACAAGTTCAAAAAAGATGTGTGCTTTCTTCTGAAATTTCAAACACAGACGCTCTATATTTAAAGAAAGTTTCCACAGCATTATTTCTTGGGGCTTTTTTTGGTTGTTGCTTTTGACTATGCAGAATCATCTCATATACAAAGATGCATAACTTAATTTATTGAAGCTGACTTTTCCATGGAAATTATCCAGCGCTCCCCCCACCCCCCCCCCCACTTTATCTGACAGTCTTTCTTCCTCCAGATAATGGCTGGCAGCAATACACAGCATGGAGGTTATATGCTGCACTTTTGAAAAAGTCTTGAATGGAGCCATTGTTCCCCTGAGATGGTCTGCATGTTTCACTGAACAGAGAGCAGGGTGTAAAAAAGGCACCTTGTGTGCAACTGTTGGCGAGGTTGGGAAGTGAATTAAAATCTCCAGAAAGTCTGGGCAGTGCTGTTCAGAGGAGCAATGAACCCTCTGGAAGCACTGTTAGCTCAGACATTCCAATGCGGTGAGGCAGCCTCAGGGACAGGGCTCCCTCCAGTCTCATTTAGAGAGGGAGCGAGGGGGCGAGCAAAGGACATTGATTTGGACCCGCTCTCTTTGCAAAGATTTGGGGAAGGTGCTCTTTTCCAGGCATGGGATGATGTTGATTATCACACTCAGGTAACTTCCCCCATCCAATAGACTTTGATTTGTCTTGATTACTAACAGTGCAATGACTCATTCGGAGGATTCAATATTAACTGCTTGTATGTCCACCAGTTTGTAGCAATTTAATTCCCATGTGCCTAATTTAAACAACAACAACAACAACAACAACAAAACTCAAGTGTTTGGGGTCTCTAGGTGACGGTGATGTCTGACATTACTAGATTCATTAAATGATTTCTAAAACCATAATGGAAAACAATTTATTAAGTAAACAGTGTACCTTGTTTACTGTCAGCGATGGTTCCTTTTTCCTGGCTCCTCCATTCACCTGTTCATCATGGACTCAAGGATTGCAGTAAATGACCACTCCCTATTGCTCTAGTGCTGAGATCTCAAGCTCTTAATGAACAGAGAATTTCCTCAGCGTCCTCTGCAGCGTCCTTTCCAAAACCAGCTCTCAAGGGAGGCAGTAATGTTGATTCTCATTAAAATCCTAGTGGTAAAAAAAAATAGCAAAACAGTTAAGGACCAGGCTGGCAGATTTTTCTTATAGGCAGAAATTCTTTGGTATCCTCCTGTGCATTCTTGCTTCAACCTCTCCTGTGCCCTGGAGGCTCAAAGAAGGGGAGGTCACTTTTTAAAGTGACCTGAAAGAAAGGGTCAAACTTGAGCAGGAGGAAAGTGTGTGGGCAGAGATGGTGATGTTCCAGGTAGAGGCTCAGCCTAAACAGGTACTGAGTTGGAGTGGGAGAGACATTATGCTGGGTGGTCCATATTAACCAGGATGAGGCAGGATGGGGAGTTAGTTGGGAAGGCAGTAGGGAGCCTATGAAGATTTCTGCCCAGATTTAAGCTATAGAAGGAAAATAATATGGCTGTGGTGTGAGGGATGATTGGGTCCAAGAAGAGAAGGGATGAGAGGGGTTATGTGCCACAGGGATTGGTCTGATTGACTGTACCTGTGGAAAGACCATTTGTCAAAATAGGTAAAGACGAACAGGTTTGGGGGAAAGGGGAAGGAATGATAACTTGGCTTTTCTCCAGGTCCCTGGCTCTCCTGACTGTCAGCGGGGTATACAAACCACCCAGTGCCCCTAGGGAAGGTTCTGTGCAGACCCTTTAGTTTCTGGAGGTGGTTGAACATCCCCAAGTTTGCTTCGGCAGTGACAGAGCACTGGATTTGGAGTCCACGGACCTGAATGGCCACTATTAGCAGCAAAAGGAATAGTTCCAGAGCTTGGCACAGCGCCAGGCACTGTATGGCGCTCAGTAAAATTTGTTAAATTAATGACTGACCGAATGGGTTCAAGACTCGGTGCTGCCATTCACCAGAGTAACCTTGGTCAAGTGACCGATCCGCCACGAGCCTCAGTTTCCACAGCTGTCAAGCAGGGCCGGTAGGTCCCCGGGGAGAAGGTGTGGGCAAAAATTCCCGCCGCCTGAGGTGCCCAGAGTTCCCGCCTCCCCGGAGACGGGTGGACCGGCGGCGCTGTCGCCTGCTCCCGCCCGGGCCCGGACCGCGGCCGCCCGGCGGAGCCCGAGGCCGAGCGGGGGTCGCGCGGCGGGTCGCGCGGCGGCCGCCCGGGCGGGGGTGGCGGCCAGGTCCGCCCCTCGCCCCCGCCTGCTCCGCACGGCCCGAGTCGGGGGCGGGCCCGCCTCAGGCCGCTCCCCCGGCCGCCCGGGGGCCCGCGGCGGCGCTCGCGGCCTCTCACCCGGGGCGGGCGAGTTCTGGGAAAGGCCGGCCCAGGGC
Organism: Enhydra lutris kenyoni; assembly: GCF_002288905.1. NCBI lineage: Eukaryota > Metazoa > Chordata > Mammalia > Carnivora > Mustelidae > Enhydra > Enhydra lutris. The sequence goes on from NW_019154096.1 coordinate 47,434,131, forward strand.
GGGGGCCCCGCTGCCGCCCGCGCCGCCGTCCGGTCCCGGCAGCTCGCAGAGTCCAGGGGCGCGGAGCAAGGGAGCGGTGCCCGCGGGGGCGCACACGCTAGCGCGGCGGGCGGGGGTGGGGCACCCCGGCGGGCGCGGGTGGGGGGGGCCCGGCGGGCGAGCGGGCGGCGCGCCCCGGGCTCTGCCTCCCGGGCACTTGCCTGGCTGCGGCGCGCTGCTGGCACCCGCTCTTCCGCTGACACACGGTAGCGGGGACACCCGACGCCGCTAGCGACAGGCGCGTCCCCAGAGGGACGCTGCACTTGGGGACTCCGGCGCGACTGGCCCGAAGAGGAGAGGTGAGGAGGCGACTGTGTGGCTGGGTTCCTGAGGTGGGCGCAGGGCAGAGGTGGGCGCTTTCTGTGAGATTCCCGCGGATCCGCGAGGGCGGCCGCCTCCGTCAGTACCTGGCGCGGGGCCCCGCCCCCACCCGGGGGAAACCGAGGGCGCGCAGGCCGGCCGCGGCTCCGGCTCCGGGGCTCCCCGAGCGCGTGCCTCGGTCCCGCACGCGTTTGCCTCAGTCTCCGCCGCGTTTTCCGTGTACTTGTGGAAGCGGCCAGTCAGAGAGGGAAAACACAAGCTCTTTTTGAGGCGGCAGCTAGCAACTGTATTTCAAGGAGGGTGCCCACGAGAGTGTTCCTGGAGAGGTCCATCTCCATCAAGTCCTAGAAAATACCATATTGGACCAGGGCTCACTTTAGTGACCAGAAGACTGGCCGCGTCCTTTTTAATGTTCTCTGGCGTTATGATAACGAATAACGACAGCCAGAAGTCCTCTGTTGTGGCTAATATTAAATGCACAGTGTAAATGTATGGGGTTCTCCCCCCACCACCCACTCCCGTGCCTGGTATTTAAGCCATGAGACTGTTGGTTCAATCGACTCAACTAGTTGCTCGTGTGTGAAAGAGTCTACATTTAAAGATTTACCAGTGTCACTTTCAATACCAAGTTCCCTGAAGAGATGTTATGGGGGAGTCACTTCATTAAAAAGTTTTATTCGCACACTGTTCATGATTGTAGTTGCATTTTGCAGAATTTGCCGGAGGGTGCTTTAGATCCCTGCGAGATTAGGTCCTTTTCCTTGTGTTTCTTGTCGGAACCGAGGTGGGATGGGGTGGGGCCACTACCGCAGAATGGGCACAGCGGAGGCCACGAATGCTGGACCCACCGGGGAAATTTTTGAGAGCCTGTCTTGGGAGGTGGAGGCAGGTGACCCAGTGGACGCCGGTACAGTTTGTCACTGCGGGACATGGGGAGTTGAACTATCTCTGGATGCTGTTTGCAGCCATGTCTGCACAGATAATTTTCTACAGAATGCCTGAGGATGCTGTCATCTAGAACATCCTTTCCCCTTTCCTCTTCCTGAATGCCCTTCCTGCCCATTTCACCACTCTAAATCCTAACCATCCTTCAAGCTGAATTTTGTTGCTACTCTGAGGCCCTCCATGCTAAGCCAAGCCCCAAAGAATCAACCTTCTCCTGCTGCGATTCCTGCAGCATTTTACCTTCCCAACCTTTCTCCATTCTCCTTCTTTGAGAGTTATTTCTGTGCACGTCTCATTTTCCCTACTGAAGTCATTAACTGTGGCTGTCTTAGCGCAGTGCTTCCAGCTATGAGGCCCTCTGAAATAATTGTGGGATGCTATTAAATGTGAAGACTTTGGTTCTTCAACAGAAATTTTTACTTTGGAGGAGATAATAGAATTGAAAGTATTTATTGAAAAACATAATATTTACCATTCACGTTGTCCTCCATTTGCAGGCCCATAGAGGAAATTTTCTTTATACGCAGAAGCCATGCATAATAATTATCTTTGGTCCATGCTTTGGGACCAAGTGAGAGGTGAGAGTGAGCTGAGGGACGTTCTTCCAGTCCTTCTAGTAACATAAGCTCCTTGGATGTGTTCCAAGGTTGACCTGTGTCATTAAAAATTCCATGCTCAAGTACGTTGTGGTGAAGCTAGATTCCAGTGAAGGTGCTTCGTTTTTTTGTTTGTTTGTTTGTTTGTTTTTTCTATTTGCAACTGTTGTTAGTCACAGTCCCTTCTAGGCTTTTGTTGTATACTTTAAAAAATAAATTTGATGTGCAACTTGCTACTTATTATACATTTCCAAATCAATGAACGATAATTGATGTTTTTTAAAGCAAAGGGCAGGGAATGTTTCCCATGCTTGGGCAAGAGGAGATATTTGCACAGAGCGAGGCTGCTTTGCACGTGTGTGTGTGTGTGTGTGCATGCATGCACGCGCGTGCACTGGCTGTCCCTGCCTTCCACACACCTGGCTGGCCAAGAGCCTATTTAGGACAACAGCTGCTTCATTCCAGACTCTGTCTCTATGCTTGTGCCTACCTCTGCTGGTATTTAAGCAGAGGGGCAATCCCGGGGAAACACAGTGGAGAGGGGGGGTTCCCAGGAACACAATGATTTAGAGCTTCTGGATTTAGAAGGAAACGTAGGGGAAAATCTAGAAAAAGCAGTAGCAGCTCATTTAATCAAGTTGCTTTCCTGCTGGCATTTGGTCGAGATCTTGGCATTGAGCAAGTGGGAATTTGGTTGGGGAAAGGAAAGGCCGGTGATGGGGAGCATGGTACTCTGAGAGAAGGGTTGGGAGGTATTGGTGGGGCTTAGGGAAACATGTGGCCCAGATACGTGGGGTTCCCACAAAGGAAGTTGGAGAAGTAGGGAATAGAGAAAAGATGATATCAAAGATGTACTTTGCCCTGGGTTAACCACAGGGCCTAGAAAGGAAGAAAAAACTCTTTTCAGCATGATGCAGACTTCTCTGCTCTCAGGGTGCAGAATTCAGGCTTATTTTTATTAAAGCCGTAATTCATCTGTGTTATGGTTTAAACAGGTTTTCATGGGCCAGATCAGAACCTAGCCCTCTATAGCTGTGTTCTCAGTATGGTAGCCACAAACGGTATATGGTTATTGGCTTTAACTTTTAATTAGTTAGAATTAAATAAAATTAATGAGCCACACTTCAAGTGCTCAGTGGTTACGTGTGACTGGTTGCTACCCTACGAGACAATGAAGATGCAGAACACTTCCATCATTCCAGAAATCCTGTCCTGGAATATTGTTCTAAAGGGTTCATGTCTGTTAATTGCAAAGATGCCTAATTCAGTCATAAATTAAAATGTTGCTGTTTATAATTCTCTAGCAAATCTATTTAGATACAAATAATAGTATCAGTTATTGTTGGTAGTGCTTACTGCAAGCCAGGCAGTGTTTTCAGTACTCTACGTCTATTAACTTATTTCATTCTAACATGAGGCAGCAAGTGTCAGAGACCTGTTATCCCTTACCTGCAATTCCAAAATCAAAACAAGCTCTGAAAACTGGTTTTCATAAATTTTGCTACAAAATTTGGTCTGAGTTGACGTGAGATTATCAGTCTTTTTACTTTTCTCGCCTGGTGAGAACTATTCATACGTTTTTACTTCAGAGAGAATGGGCATGTTTGCTGTGGATCCTACCAATGGTGTTATGTAATATATGGCCTATGGCACTGTCTCACAATTATAAAAGCCAAAAAAAAACCTTCTGTTTTGGATAAAGGAGTATGGGCGTCCATCATCATGTCCATTTTGAAGATGGGAAAACTGAGGAACTAAAGATTAAGCAACTTGCGTGGAGTCATAGCAGGAAAGTGCCAGAGCCAGGAGTCAGTCAGAACAGGCTGGCTTCAGAGTCTGTTCCCTGGACCAGTGCTCTATCCTGCATCAGCCTCTGGTTTCATCCTGCAGAACAAATGAATGGCCACTTTTTTTGGCTTGGTGAAGCCAGATAGCTTTAATTCAGCTCATTAGAAAGTTTCAGGTAGAGCTCTGGCTGAGTTGTTTAGCAGTTGGGGGTGAAATGCTACGGATGGTTACACCACCATAGTGGGCATGCTTAGCTGTCATTCAGCTCCCCCCTTTCCACCTTGTGCCACTCACAGTTTATTTCGAGCCATTCGGTATGTAAGAACCTATAGAAAAAGAGGCCATTCATTGTGGCACTGGTAAAGCTACCGGGCCCCTGGTGAAATCAGTGGCACATGGGGGTTTATATACTCATAACAGTTATGAAGTAGAAGGCAGGGGATGGTTTGGTCCTGGTGTATACTGACTGCTAAGCCCTGGTGGGGCCATTCCGGTGGGCTGCAGGGGTTCTGAGACTTCCTGGTATGGTTTCAGAGGATCTGGATCTGTCTGATTCAGTTGGAAGTCTCTCCAGGGAAGAGTAAGTTCCTCTCTTCTTTTGGAGGTTGACTTAGAACTGCAGACCTGATCTGGGGTCAGAAATGGACTTTTTACTTTCCCTCCAAGTGGTGGCAGGAATAGGTGGTCCCTTCTGGACCATGTTTGAAGAAACTTTTTTTAAGATTTTATTTATTAATTTGAGAGATAGACAAGAGGGAGCATGAACAGGGTGAGGGGCAGAGGGAGAGGAACAAGCAACTCAGCGGGCAGCTGGGTATGAGGGCTCGATCTCAGGACCCTGAGATCATGACCTGAGCCAAATTCAAGAGTGGGACCCTGAACCACCCAGATAATCACATATAAAGAAATTCTTAATTACCCCCACGGTTTCTCCTTTGAGTATAAGAAAATGTTCTGAGTGCTTCACTATCTGTGTGGATCTTTTAGTATGGTCTCGGCAGTACCCCGTCTCTCTGTATCCAGGGAGCATTTTACCTTTTATGGCATAGCCTCCCAGGCTCCTCCTAATGATCATGGTGCCATCCTTCCCCCAACATCCCCAAGTAATAATGACTTAAGGCGTAGGGACAAGGCTCCTTATCTGCGAAATACAGTGACACTAGAATCAGACATACCTGGTTTACATAGGCTTTGCCGCCTACTAGCTGTACCACCTTAGACTAGCAATTAATCTTTCTGTAGGATAGTAATCTTACAGGGCTGCTGTGAGACCTAAGCAAGATAACTCGCTTAAATCACTTTGCATAGTGCCAAGTGCATAGTGAGTGCTCACAAAGTTAGCTGCTAATATTGTTGTTCTGGGCCTTCCTATGTTCAGTCTGCAGTTTTACACTTTGGAGAGGTGTGTATGGTAGGCTGAATAATGCCAATAGCCTCCTAAAGGCATCCTAGTCTTAATCCCTGGGACCTATGTGTGTGTTACTTTACATGACAGAAGGGACCCAGCAGACGTGATTAAAGATTTTGAGATGAAAAAGTTATCTGGATGGGCCCAGTCTGGTCAAGAAGGTTCTTATAAAAGGGAGGCTAGGGGATCAGAGTCCCTAGCAGGAGGTAGGAGTAATGAGCCAAGGAATGCAGGCCACCTAGAAGCTGGAAAAGGTGAGAAAATGGATTATTCCCTAGAGCCTCCAGAAGGAATGCAGCCCTATTTTAGACTTCTGACCTCCAAAACTGTAAGATAACAAATTTGTGTTGTTGAAGCTACCAAGTCTGTGGCAGTTTATCACAGCAGCAATACAAGACTAAGAGGGCATGGAAGAGAAACCAGAAAGTGGTCAGGAGTGAAACACAAGCTCTCACAATGAGGGAACAAGAACAGCCAATGGGTAGTGCAAACCTTGCTTGGGTACTATTCTAAGTACGTCATACCTATGAGCTTGTCATCCTCACAGCAAGTTTCTGAGATAGGTACTTTTGTTATCTGCATCCCAGAGAAGAGGAAACTGAGGCACCAGAGGTTGAGTAACTTGCCCGAGGTTACAGAGCTAGTCGTGGTAGAGCCAGGATGAGAATCCAAGCAGTCTGGCACTCTTAAGCGTTACCCACGCTGTTCCCCAAAGCTGGCGTTTCTGTCAGCTACATCTGACAGTATCAGCCACTGAATGGTATGTTACTGTATGGAAGGAAGAGAGTATTTGGATCAGTGAGAAGAAAGGCAATGCTGTCCCTTCAGTGCCTCCCCTCACCCCCCCCCCCCCCCCAAAAGGCCTGGTATTGAAGTGCTTGGTAAGGTTTTGCCATTCCTGTCACGAATGATATATGTGGACGGCTTGAAGCTGGAGGACGCTGGCCCTGGGAGCAGTTCCTGTGCTGGTCTCCCTCTCGTGCTCCCACCTCTGTTCTCACAGCAGCCTCGCTCGCTCACCACAGACCGCTGGCCCAGGCATCCTGTTGGCTCTGCTTCCCACCTCTGCCTGTTTATTGGATTTGCCTCATTCCTGACTCTCCGCTCCAGCCCTGAATTCCACCTCCTGGCCCCTCAACTGCTCAAACTGGAGATGGTTAGTGTCAAGGACTGGACTGTGAGGTGCCTTTGTGACTTAGGGCTGCAGGGGGAGGTTGTTTTGCCCCTTTCCTTTGGTTTATCTGGCTGCTCTCGGTTTCCTAGCGGGGCCGCTTTTGTCTCTCAAGCACAAAATTTCGAGTGGTATTGGTTGGCACCAGTGGTTTTCAAACTATGTTCGCGGAGTGTTTGGGGCCTCTGCCAGGTGAGGGGTGTGGTCAGAGAAGACCTCAGCCCTTCACCCTGCTTCTATTGCTAGAGAGACAGAGAAGTTGGAGAGGAACTCAATTGCATGTTAAGGCTCTCTGCTAAGATCTTTAGCCCAGAAACTGGGGTGTGCAAGATAATAGAACTCTGTGTTTTCTCTAATTGCTATTTTATAAGTTTGGAGTCTGGATGCTTGTTGCTTAGCTTTGCTTACATCCTGGCTCCACTGACTTATAAACAATCTGCACAACCTTGTGCAAAAGACTTGGCCTGTTGGGGCCCAAACTTCCTCATGTGTGTAATGGGAGGGACAGTAGTAGAACCTACTTAGTAAGTGAGGTAATCCATGTGAAGAGCTTAGATCAGTGCCTGATCACAATAAGAATTCAACTAATACTAGCTCTCGGGATCATTTTTCTTATTTCGAAGTCTTCCAGTGCTGTGGCAGAAGAAGCAGGTAGCCTCATGTCTTTGTGGGGGCTCTGCTGTCTTGTGGTGCTGCAGCAGAGGGTCCCCTGTTACTCTTCTGTCTGCCTGGTTCCCCTGAAATTTCCATCGTCTCTGACTGCAGGTGACTTCAGGTGCAGTGACACGAGGCTGCCTCTCATGGGTACAGCACCTGCATGCCCCCAAGATCTCTGAGGCTTCACTGCTTTCTACCAAGAAGCAGGGTCTCTGCTACTTTTAGGATTTGTGGGACATTTCTTCTTTTCTCCCCTTCCTGCCAGAGGTAGGTGCTGGGATGAGAGGAGCAGAATGAAACTCCAGTCTCCTCCCTGCTTCTTCTCCAAGGCATAATACAGACTGAATACGGTTGAATCCTTCCCCCTCTCCCCTTAGGACTTAACAAAATATGGACATAAACAGAGTGGCTAAGGTTGACCGGGTTATTGGTCAGACAGGGCTGGTCACTGCCATTATCTGCTCAGTGGTGACATTGCTGTGTACTCTGTGGCGTGATCTGTTAGATGGTGGCCCCAACAAAATGTGCTCCATTTATAAGAATCCTAGAAGGTCTCCTTCAGAGGGGCTGATGATGTGTCTCTATAAGTCCAGAGGTATAACGAAACGTGATGACCATCTATATATTTTTAATGCCTTGTTGGAACAGCTTCATTATAAAAATAAAACAGTAAGGCTGCAATATGCAGAATTAAGAAAGAGGCAGAAGCAAGGAGAGACTCTGTTTTGATGACTTCATTTTAGGTTTAAACTATATAATATCACTGACTATGGAAAATCCAGGGAATGGAAAAAAAATCACTGGGAAAAAACACATGTGACCAAGTGCATGCTATACACATCTGGGATTAAAATATCGTATAACATAGTTTAATTTGGATATCATTGGATTTGGTTCAAGTTACTGTCATTTCTAAAGGAGTTTTGATTCATTTGTTATTATTAACAACACGAACTCAGATTTCATCGATGAACATATTTTCACCTATGTTATGTTTGCCTAGAAGAATTGAAGCCCTCTCTGGTAGTCCGGTTTGCCAGTCTCAGAGAGGTGGATACAATTCACAGAAGTTAAATACTTTTGGCATGAAACTGTATTCCCTTTTCCCCCCAAAGGCAGAATGAATTTGGATGACAGGGCAGCGTGTAAACCTCACTCTGTCTGCAGCTGGTTAACTGCTGGGGTCTGAGCCGATTCCGATTCACTTCTTTGCCACTCAGCAGGTTCAACAGTCCTAACTCAGCCCGGTTTACTGTGCTCGAGGTTTATTCTTTCATCATGCCTCCGGCGTGGTTTTAAAATTCACTGTGGGAGGGATTGGTGAGCTCCAGGCAGTGGTGAAAGAAACATGCTCAATTAATGTTTGACCCTAACAGAAGAAGGCAAGAACTTCTTGAGCTATGATACATACAAGCAGTAGAAATTTGCAAAGAGAACTCCAAAAAGTGACCTTCCCGGGCCATGAGTGCAACACAGCAGTCAGCCTGTCCTGCGGGTTCTCGCATGACATCTCTTGGATCTAGGATTTTGACTACCCTTTGCTGATTGAGAAGGGGCCGGGACTCACCAATGCCAAGTCATGGGATGGCTGACAACAGGTGAAGTGTGTTCCTGACCCAGGCAGGCAGTCCCAGATCAAATTAGTTACAGAGGATAAGAGCGTGTGCTTATTTCTAGCCACGCTGTATAGTTCTGATGAATTATCACTATCTAAGCAATCACACTTAAAATATGTCACCTATTTAGGAGGATACTAGTTAAAAAAAAAGAGAATCTTTAATCCAAACAATTTTAACAACTAAAATTTTATCTTTTACTTATTAATGCAGATATTATATATCCATTTGTGATTTATTACTTATTTATTATATGCTATATCATCCAACAATGAACATTGAGGGCTAGAAAGGAGGAGTCCAAGTATCCCCTTCTCACTTTTAAAGTTAAAGAACTCGTCTCTTGAGAGTGGATTTGACGAAAGCCACTTAGTTGGGGAGCAGCAAAACTAAGACCTTTGTTTCAAACAAAAGACCATACTATAGATACATAATACACAATTTTAAATCCTGGGTTCTTTGCCTGACATTCCATCATTAAGATGTTTCCACATCATTCAGTGTTTCCAAACCTTGACTTCAGTGGCTGGATCTCATGTTAGCGTGTGGTCCTGTGGAGGACTCATCTGTCCCCCTATTGCTGGACATTTAGCTGTTGATCCCTGATTTTTTTCTATCCATATACCTCTCCATTGCCCAGATCTCCAATTCTTTCTTTAGCACAGAGTCCTTAGAAGTGGTATTACCAGATCAAAGTGCAGAAGTTTTTTAGAGACTCCAGATACATACTGCCAAAATGCTCTCTAAAAGGGTTGTACCCATTTGCACTTCTGCTAATGATATATGAGAGTGATTTTTCCAGTGGATATCGGTGAAAGATATCAGACTTGGTATTCCATAGTTTGAATGTGCATTTCTTTGATTACTAGAAAAAACATATTATCATTGTACTTTCTCTTGGTTATTTAATAGTAGTTTTTCCATTTGTCTTTCTTTTTTATGTGAAATTTCTTAATGAATTAAGGATGTAATATCCCTGCATTCTGTATTTTTATAAGTATTTTTCTATCTTTGTCACTTGATGCTGTTTTTCTCAACTAGCATTTTTTTTTCCTTGTTGCAAAATAATACAAGTTTATTTTGGATAATTTGGGAAATAGAGAAAAGTGCAATAAAGAAAAAGTCAAAAAATCACCTATAATTCTATCCTCTAGAGTAATAACATTTAGTTCATGGCATTCTAGGGTTTTTGCCCTTGTTCTTTTTTTTCCTCCCCAAACTGAGATCATGTTTTTTAAGTTTTCACCTACTTTTATTAATCATAATTAAGCAGATCGTGCTTACCTCTGTTATGGGATACTATATAAAAATATTAATGAAATATATTTTTGAAATGTTTAGCACATTTTTTAATGTGCAGAAAACTTTAAATTCTGTAGGACCATAGATCTATGTCCTCCCTGATAATTACTTCCATGGCCTTTAAACTTGTACCTTTTGTCTAGTTTTCATGATTAACTATATTTTATCGATTTTCAGGCTTTTAGTTACATTCAGCTTTTCATTTGGAATCAGTTTTTGTCCATATTATGAGTTGAAGACCTAAACTGTTTTCTAAATACTTAATTTTCCTTAGTAATATATTGATTTCCTCATATATATATGTTTATATAATTTCCTTGAATAACATATTTATTGGATAATCCTAGGCAATTCCTAATCTCATTTTGTATATTCTAAAGTCAGTTTTAGGCCTAAAATAATCTATCTGCAAATGCTCGAGTACCTCACTGTTTTAGGTATGTTAGCTGTATAATGTATGTTTGTATCACATAGCGGCAGTTCTGTCTCATAATTATTCAGATTTTCTGTATTATTACTTTGTTGCTTATTCTTGCAAATTAAATTTTGAGACATTTTGTCAGACATCAAAAATCCACTGAGACTCTGATTGGGATTATAATAAATTTATATATTAATTCAGAAAGAATGAATATGTTTATAGTATTTAGTCTTTTTTTTTTTAGTATTTAGTCTTTATACTCCTGTTTCTTTTTCTTTTTTTTCCTTTAAAAAATTTATTATTGAAGTACAATTGACATACAATGTTATGGTGTACAACATGTTGACACGACAATTCTGGACATTACTCAGTGCTCACTACAGTAAGTCCAGTCACCATCTGTCATCATAGAACATGATTACAATATTACTCTATTCCGTATAGTGTAATATTCCCCCCATCTACCTCCCCTCTGGCACCCACTAGTTCTCTGTATTTAAGGGCTTGTTTTGTTTCTTCATTTGTTTTTTAGATGCCACATATAAGTGAAATCATATGGTATTTGTCTTTCTCCATCTGACTTATAGCTCCACCCGTGTTGGATGGCCAGATTTCATTCTTCTTTATGGCTGAGTAATATTCTGTTGTGTGTGGGGTGTGTGTGTGTGTGTGGATGGATGTATATATAAGTAAATATACACCATCTTCTTTTTATCTTTTCAGTATGTTTCTTAATCTACTCAAATGTTTTTATGTCTTTCAGTTAAATTTAGTACCTTCACAGTAAACATATTTTTCTTATTTAAAAATTGTTTTGTGTGTTTTGAGACACCTGAGTGTGTCAGTCGGTTAAGCGTCTGCCTTCAGTCAGGTCATGATCCCAGGGTCCCAGGATCAAGTCCTGCATCAGGCTGCTTGCTCAGCAGCAAGTCCGCTCCTCCCTCTGGCTGCTGTTTCCCCTGCTTATGCACACACATGTGCTCTCTCTGACAAATAAAATCTTTTAAAAATGTTTTGTGTTTTTTTATTTAACCAACCTAATTTTTTAGCTGATTCTCTTGAGCTTTCTAGGTAGAGAATTGTATTATCTTCAAATAATGATTATTTCTCTTCTGAAGCAGAAATTCCTGAACATTAATAACTAAGAATAAGTATAATAGACTTTTTAATTTAATCCTGATTTTAATGGAAGTGCTCTTCATATTCATTAGGAAATATAATGTTATCTTTTGGTTTTAAAAAGTTTAAATCAGGGTTGCCTGGGTGGCTCAGTGGGTTAAGCTTCTGCCTTCGGCTCAGGTCATGATCCCAGGGTCCTGGGATTGAGTCCCGCATTGGGCTCTCTACTTAGCAGGGAGCCTGCTTCCCCTTCTCTCTCTCTGCCTGCCTCTCTGCCTACTTGTGATTCCTGTCTGTCAAATAAATAAATAAAATCTTTTTTAAAAAGTTTAAATCACTTTGAGAAAGTAGTTTTGTAGCCACAGATTTAAAAAAGAAATAAAAGAGAATTGACTTATGTCATATGTCAAAAAGGTAATCTTTGAGGTGATTATATGCTTTTTTTCACATTTGACTACTGATGTGTTATGTTAACAAATTTCCCATCATTAAACCGTACTTGCAGTCTCATTGTGGCAGTTTATTATCATGGTGTTAATGAATTATCTCTCTAAGATAGGGAATAATCTGGAACCCATTTAGATTTTACTTTGGAATTTTTTTTTAGTTAGCTTTATTTTAGCCTTGGTCATCAAAGGCTGATGTTAAAATTAGCTTGCTCCTCCTTAGTATGCATAGACTGGAGTTCAGGAGACCCTCATGCCTTTCTGAGAGCAACAGGGGCAGCTTCCCATGTGGTGAGGAGCTGGAGATGTTTGTGTGGCAGAGAGTAAGGAAAACAAAGTGCATATCAGAGATTGGTTAACTGAGGCTCTTCCTGTGTGGTGAAAATGCAATCAGTACCTTTGGTTTTTGTTCTGTTTTTTTTTAAACCTGGGACACTCTTACTTCCTTATGTCTCTCATAAGACAGGCAGAATTGGAATTCCACTGTTCGTGGATTCCAGACACCCAATACAGACCCCTTTTTCTGGAGCAATAGGGTGTTAAGTAGTGCAGTGGCAAAACCACAGGACAGGCATGAGCTGCTGCATCATTGCCTAAGAACCTAGTAGTTTTCAGATTCAGTGTCAAGGCTTAGTTTAGGTGAAAGGTTAAAAAAAAAGTGTTCCTGGGGCACTTGGGTGGCTCAGTTGGTTGAGTGTCTGCCTTCGGCTCAGATCATGATCTCGGGGTCCTGGGATTGAGCTCCACATGGAGCCCTCCATGGGGCTCCTTGCTCTGTGGGGAGTCTGCTTCTCCCTCTCTCTCAGCCCCTCCCCTCCAACTCTTGCACCCGCTTTCTCTCTCTCAACTGAACAAATAAAATCTGTTTTTTTTTAAGTGTTCCTAAGGCACATTAAAAAGGAAGAAAGGAGGCAGTTACAAAACTTAAAAATATTAAATGGTGACTACTATATGTGTGCATTTGTCAGGTATAGGATTGAGAAGCTGACCCCAAAATATAGCCGCTGTGTGGGTGTTTTTGTGGAGAAGCTGAGGAGAATCTGAGCCTCAGATGTAGGAGATGCTTGGTTTTCTCTTCACCTTTGCCTTCTTCACACTCTTGCTACTGGTCACCCCTCATTCCCTGTCCCCTCATTTTTTTTCTACATTTTTTCCCCCAACCTTCTTGTTTCATTCATTCATTGCTCATACATGCAGAGGTCATTTTGAGTCACTCCAGTGTGTCAGGCCCTGCACAGCTGGTGGCCTGAGTAGACCCCCGCCCCCCACAGCCACAGCCTCCCTGGGCTTACTGAGTCAGACAGTAATACAGGTAAGAACCCAGCAGTTTCTCTGATTTGTGAAACAAGGTGCTACTAACTCTCTCCCTTTCTCTCTATCTCAGACAGTTATTTATTTATGGAAGGGTAGTATAAAACATCATGAAGGAGGAATCATTTACAAGCTATAAAATACAACAATGTTTTGTCAAAGAGGCTTGGTTAAAAGTGTGGCTCGATTCATGGGAATGAGGTTTTTCATGCTGCTACTTGGTGTTTTCTCAAGCAAAACATTTTCATCCTCATGTCTTCCCTTTTGAAGAGATTTCTTTTCAACTTGAGGAATTCTGGAGGCAAGGACTGCTAGGTTAAAAGACATGGCCCGTTCCAGGGAAGAGACTTGAATGTACAAGAAGAGGTAGAAGATGATCACCTTATGACTGGCTCTGTTCAGTGCAGAGGCTCACGGGAAAGCTTGGGAGAATGCTCAGGCTTTGGGTTGATGTTATTGAGGAAGACACTCAGATTCTTCTGGAGTAACTAGTTTACATAAATGCTCAGCTATTGATTTACTGCTTTATTACACTTTTTGAAATTGACTGCGATTGGTTGCTTCTGTAAAGAGAATGTTGACTGTATTCCTAATTTTATACCCAGGATTTGCCATCAAAGATCTTTTAGTCCAGTTAGTGAGACAGAGCACAAATACTTGAAAATTTCAGTGTCCTTACTAAGAAATGGCTGAGTCTTTGGCCATTTGTTAAATGGCTTGATTCCAGGAGAGGGAGCTCTGGGGTGGAGTTTTCTGGTGCAAAGTGAGGGCTGGACTGAGGCAGGGTATGGCTTCATAGTCTCCCAAGGTCCAATAACAGGAAAGCATGGCCAGGTGAGCAGGGTTTCCTTTAAGGCCTTCTTTCTCTTTGTTTGCGCCACATAAATTTTGGGTTTCCTTAGAGTAAAGCCACCTCCATGAGTTGAGTTTCACTTTTATGTCAGTGGTTCCAGACCTTTTCGTGGCCTCCTCCACACTCTCGAGCTCCAGACCTGCATTTCCAATGGCCTGTGGGACATCTTCCCAAAAGTCGTGTCTCGTCTCAGTCTTTTCCCAAACCTATTTCTCCCATGTTCCTTATTGCAGTGAATAGAACCCGTACCAACCCACTTACTGAGACCAGAAACCTCAATTCTCCAAGGCTATCCCTTCTGAGTCCCTGGTCTCTTAGCACTGGGGCTTCTCCTTCACATTTAATTGTCTCTTTCTCAATAAAGCACATGCTCCATGAAGCCAGGAGCAGGACCATTGTTAGTGTTCACTTCTCTCATCTCCAGTCCCAGCACCATATCGAGCCAGTGACAAATGTTGACTTACTTGTATGAATTGAATTTCCTGTCTGTTCTGCCTTCTAAATATTTCTCTGATTAGGCAGAACTCAGTTTAAAATCCAGCTTTGCTGTTTACTAGCTGGGTAATGTTGTTATTTTTAAATTTTTATTTTGAGATCGTTTTTGATTTGCAGAACAGTACTTTTAATTTCACTTTGCATCAGTTCTGAATTCGTCAAATGAGCATAATCAGAGTACCTACCTCACAGATTTGTGGTGGATTAAATGAAATAAAGCACATGAAACATTATTTGTGTTTGACATGTGTATTCACTATGCTGTTACAAAGTTAGGTTTGAAGCTAGGCTATTTAAGGCCTTTGATGCAGGTTGAGAGGTGTGTATTTTATTTTTTAGAAGGTGAGGATCCATGGAAGTTTCCAACTATATGGTGGGAAAACCATGAGCTCTGGAATCAGCAGACATGGGTTCAGATCAGAACTCTACCACCTAATAGCTGTGAGGTTTTTCACAAGTTTCTAAGCCATTCTCAACCTCAGTTTTATAACCTCTAAAATTAGGGGCCACCTGGATGGCTCAGTCGGTTAAGTGTCTGCCTTTGACTCAGGTCATGATCCCAGGGTCCTGGGATCAAGCTCAGCGTTGAGCTCCCTCCCCAGCAGGGAGCCCGCTTCTTCCCCTACAGTACCCTACCCCAACTCGTGCTCTCTCTCAAATGAATAAATAAAATCTTAAAAAAAAAACCTCTAAAATTAGGACAATAATACCTTGTAACAGGAATTGTTGTAAGGTATAAAGAGACAGTATATGAAAAGTGTCTGACAGTAATTTGTTTTTTGTTTGTTTTAAGTTTCTCTCTTTCCTCCGGATAACCTCTGGGTTCCCTTGGAAAGAGATCTGTGGTCCAGGGTCTTATCTTTGGCTTGGCCCAGTTTAACATTTTCGTCAGATACTTAAATGAAGCCTGATTTCCTAAATTTGCAGACGATTCAGCATTGGGATAGCTGGTACAGTAGGTGATGGAATAGAAGCTCCAAATGACCTCAACAGGCTGACACGGAAAATCAGCGTCTATCAGGTGGATGAAAGCAGTCAGGAGCAAGGAGACCATTTAGAAGGGGATTCCACCACCCAGGTCATGGATGGAAAGGGCCTGAACAACTGAGGGAGTGACAGTGTCGCTATCAGTGACAATGAAGGGAGTTAACAGTTGGGGAGAACTTTTTTGAAAAATCACTAGAATATAGCAGCTAACTGGGTGAATACGTGGATAAAGAGGGCTAGAGATGAATGGGAAATTTTCTTTCCTGGCTCGTGGGAAAAAGGAGGTGCCAGTTAATAGAAGGAGGAAGTTAGGCAAGAGAATTGAGTTATGGAGAGGAGGAGGGCAGGAGTCTGGTTTTGTACATGGGGTGTTGGCTCTACCCAACAGGAAGTTGGAAAATCAGGACTGTAGCTTTGGGAGAAGAGTCTGTGTCTGGAAAGAGGCATTTGGGAGTCGTCCACATGGAGGTTATAGTTGAAGCTGTGGGTGGGAGTGGATGGGATGGCCAAGGAGTGGCCAGTGCTACTCAGAATCATTAGCATTGTTGGCTCTAACTTGAGATAAGCAGGATAAACAAACCCTTGCCCAAGTGGGAACTAGTTCTGCTGCCTTCCTCAGGCTGTTTAACTCATTCAAGCAAAGTTTTACAGGATGAAAAAAATGACATACAATAATTTCAGATTTTAAAAAATTGTATTTTTGATTTGCATATTATGACTTTTAATTATGCAAGTAATACATTCTTGATTAGAAAGAATGTAAACACTGTGTAAATGCAGATAAAGTAAAAGCCCCCATTAATATTAACCCTTGTCCAATTTTACTTTGTTTTTCAGAAGCAATCACTGTTACAAGTTCAGTGGGTGTTCTTACAAACTTTTTCTAATGCATTTTTTATACATCCACACACATACACATAAAGATATATGTTTGTTTTTGTGTGTGGTTTTGTTTTATATAAGTGAGCTCATAAAATGTTTTATTTTTAAATTTTTACTTTATTTTTTCTCTTAAAAGTATTTTATTTAATTAATTTATTTATTTTTAAAGATTTATTTATCCATTAGAGAGAGACAGAGAGAGTAGGGAGATGGGTAGAAGGAGAGAGAGAATCCCAAGCAGAAGCTCCCGACATGGGTCTCAATTCCACAACCTTGAGATCACAACAGGAGCCGAAATCAAAGAGTTGGATGCTTAACCGACTAAGCCATCCAGGTGTCCCAATTTTTACTTTTAAAAATGAAACAGTAGGGGTGTCTGGGTGGCTCAGTGGGTTAAAGCCTCTGCCTTCAGCTCACGTCATGATCTCAGGGTCCTGGATCAAGCCCTGCATTAGGGTCTCTGCTCCCCCTGGGGGAGCCTGCTCGCCCCCCCACCACCTGCCTCTCTGCCTACTTGTGATCTCTGTCTCTCAAATAAATGAATAAAATCTTTTTTTTTTTTTTAAATAAAACAATATGCTCTGAAACTCTTTCCAGGTAAATTTGTCTATATCAGTCATAAAAACAAAGAAAAATCTGTTTTCCTGGGTAGAAATGTGCCATGTTTTATTTAATCATTCCTTTATTGATGGAATATACCATGTTTCCAACTTTTGCATCTGTCCATCCTGCAGACGTTGAGTGCTTGTACTCTGTAGGACACTGCCCAGCAGGTAGTAGGATATGTTGGTCAATATTAAGGCAGGGATTTGCAAGCTGTTGGGGTCAATGAGAAGCTCATCCCCCAGGGGTGAACTATGAATATGTTATTAACCTTATGATAGGGCATTTCTTTGTCAGGCTCAGCCACTTGCTGTTTTCAGCCTTCTTGGTGCCTTAAGCTGGAGGAGCTGGAAGTCACAGGGAGAAAAGGAAAGGTGAACATATGCTAACGAGATGGGGACTTTCACCTCCATCTCCAGGTTCAGCCAAAGTTAGACTGATTGATTTGGGGAGGGGTAGGTTGGGTTTGAGAACTCTTTTTTTTTTTTTTTTTAACAAGTATCAGAATGAATATACAAAGTTTTAAATTCCCACTTGAGAGCTTCTGAAAGTATATCCCCGTTTGAGAAATGGGTTCATTTTTCCCTTTTCTCTCGAGTACATGGGACTGAGGCAGCTCCAATGTAAGGACAACAGGGAAAGGAAAGGAAGAAGAACCCCCCTCTGTACCTGCTTTATCCCAACCCACCCATTCTCTTCCTTCTCCCTCCCTCTCTCTTTCTCTGGCTTTCCTGCCTTTGATGCTATAAATCATACCACATCTAGTGGTACGATTTGGGGATTTGAGGCATAAGTGTTTTATGCAGAAACACCAAGGCCCTCATTTTCCTTCTCTTCATTTTTGCTGCCTTCACTCAGGACTCAGAGGAGGGTCCGCTTTGGGCTACTATGCAGGGAATGATGCTGGTTCTTCTTTTTCCTCTTGCCTCTGTTCAGCACTGACTCAGCAGCTGGGTGGCTCCGCCAGGCTCTCAGGAAGCATCACTATCCCAGGGTAGGACTGCCAAGAGCCGGGCTTCACAGGCCGTCCCGACTCAATGACCTAGGCAGCCGTGCCCTCTAGCATGTGTGACAAGTCTGGCTGGGGGATTTCTTGGGATCTCTCCAATTCCCCAGGCCAAGCCCCTCCCAACTCGAGTCCTCTGCTTGCAGCACAATGAAGACTGGGGTATCTTTTTCATTTCACCTGTTTCTACTCCTAGCCAAGCCGAACTGGCCCTCGGGGCTGTTGGACCAACGAGTGGGCTCATTTCCACATGGCTTCCATGCGCGTATGTCTGAAAAGTAGCTCTGATCTGCTACCTGCAGGAAGTGGTCGCTACCCACTTCTTTGGGTAAATGTCCCAGCCATTGTTCCCCTTCTGACCCCAACCTGTCCCCTGGCACCCCGGACACACTGGCAGTAAATACCTACTGCTTTCCCTACTTGGAGCTCCCCAAACACAACACATAGTCTTCCCATTCTGTGCCTTGCCTTGGGCTGCTCACTCTTCCCCACTTGCCTTTTCTCTGTACTTTAAATTCAGTTTAGGTGTTAATCATTCTAGAAAGCCTTACCACACATACACACACACACACACACCTCCAATGCCATATTCACCTCACTGGCCTTGAGCTTTTCATTTAATATCTGGGTCTCCCACTCCAGTACGACAGTCTGAGTCACCTCTCTGCCCCCGGGGCAGAGCCCAGGACCTGGAATATACTGGATACTCAGTTTATGCTGTTGAACCCAGATGACCTAGGGCAGGGGCTGTCTTTGTGGTTCTTCTAGGTTTGCTCACCTGAAAGATCCCTGACTCCCTAAGTCCCATCTTGTTACTTGAGAAATAATGCCTCATTAGTGAGAAAGCTCACTGAGAGGCTTTGACTTATAACAAATAATTGTGTTACATTCTATTTGGATGGTTTACAGTGGAGAATCTATTATTTTTAGATTCCAGATAAGTCTCTGCCTAGGAAGAGCGCAGGAGTAAGGAGGCGCCGAATCACTGTGTCAGGGTCTCAGAGGAGGCTCCTTGAGGTGCTTAAGGTGTCTTGGACTGCCCTTCCCCCGAACCCCATAGTAATCCCACCTAGCCTGTGGAATCTTCCCTTTTACAAAGCACCTTGGCCAGAGCTGATTTCCTGTAAATCATCTTGGGAGGTAGAAGGAACCAATTTATGCAAAATTTAACAAATGAAGCTAATTCATTTATTCTACAAATATTTATTGAGTTCCTACTATGTCTCTGCTTTGGGAACATAGAAGTAGACAAATCCTTTTGCAGCTCTCAGGAAGCTCTGGTCCTAGTCTCAGGATGCTGGTAAGTAGCATACTGATAAGTAGTACTTATAATTTCCAGCGGTGGTGATTACTCAGAAGACAGTCAGGCAGTGTAATATGACAGAAAGCGATGGGTGGGAGGGGAGAAGGGCTGCTTTAGAGCTTGCAGAACATTTCCGAGGTGGTGACATTTGAGCTGAAATCTGAAAGGTGAGAAGGAACTGGCTAGGTGATGTCTGAGGGAAGTGGGGTGACTTGCTGAAAGTCCCAGGCTGGGGCTGGCCCTGAAGCTCTGAAGCAAGCTCATTCCCCGATGTCCCTTGAGCACTTCCCTCCCTTCTCTGTCATATCTGTGGACCGCAATGAGTATGTCCGGGACAAGCTGTGGGCAGGAAGAGGATGAGGCCTGCTAATATGTGCCAGGAACTCTCACTAAGCATGGACCCTGTCAGCTCCCCTTGGAGTGTGCATTGGCAGTCCAGAGCTGAAGAGGGATCACCTGGGGGCCAGATTTCTTCACCATTTCTCTCTCAGTAGGTCCCTTTCACAAGGCATCCCTTACGAGTAAACCTCACCTCTTTCCAGATCAGCAGGAAAAGATATCACAAACTCCTTAACAAGGCAGCTAAGAAGTTAGCATCTTGCCCTGTTTTTTGTTGTTGTTGTGATAAAGCACATATAACATAAAATTTGTCATTTTAACCATTTTTAAGTGTACAGTTCAGTGGCATTAAGTAGAGTCACATTTTTGTGCAGCCATCCATACCATCCATCACCAGAACTAGTTCATCGCCCCAAACTGACACTCTGTACCGTTTCAGCACTAACTCTCTACCACCTTTTTTAAGGCCCTGGTGGATCATGGGTAATGAAATCAGTGCCATTACACAAAAGCCTCTCCCCCGGTGAGTTTAGCCTCCTCATGTTTAATACAGTATCATCGATGTAGTCTGAAGACAACTGGCACCAGAGTCACCCGGTTGGTTGGGAGAAGGGGAAGTGCTTGTTGAAATTTAGATCTCCCCTCTCCTTCCTGAATCAGAATCTCTCACTCAAGCCTGTGCATTTGTGCCAAGTCCCCCACATGATTATGAAGCTGATGTAAATGTGAGAATCACTGGTTTCAGCCTCATGGGAAGAACACGTGAGAAAATTATTAGCAAGAGCATAGAAGGCTTGCTATGGGGAAGTAGCTACCTGCATTTGAATATCTGCTTCCCCAGTGGAAAGCTGAATAATTCTGGGCAGGTTGCTTAATCTCTAAACCTGTTTTCTTATATCTAAATTGGAAATTGTGGTCTTAGTACATATGTCACCAGAGTTGCTATGATGATTGAATAAGACACAAGATGCTCAGATAGGTGCCTTGCATGGACCTCCTCAGGTCTTGATGTGGCCCAGAGGTGATGACCCAGGAGACTGCTTTACACAGTGTAGTTCTGTTTTCTTGAGGAATTATGGGTAAATGGATCAAAATTTGCTATTCCAAAAGTATTTTGTCTTTGGCTGCCATCCCACTGCAGGAAAGAAGCCAGCATTGTTAGTCAGGATAGGACATACATAGATATGCTTGCAGGAATTGATAGGGTAGAATATTTTTCTTGAAAAATCTTTTCAGAGATGGGTTCATGTGGAGAAATTCCTGAGAGAAATGGTTAGGTGATTAATAGTAATGCATGTAGTGCTTAGCTGTGGGAAATAATTAAAAAAATAAGGCTCTGGCACCTGTCCCGGAATACTTACCACCACCCCACTTTGGAACAAGGGCAATTAAGGTTGTGTAAAGAATGTTCTGGATGGCTGGTGCAATAGTAGTTTCAGAGTGAGTCGCAGTCACTGGTCAGAGAAACTTCCTGAATAGAGTGTAGCTCTGCAGAAAGGAAGGTAGAGGGGGCTCAGGAGTGATGAACAGGACACAAAAATGGGGGTGAATAGGCAGGTTCGGGGAACAACAGACCAGACCACCCTGGCTGAAGGGAATATCATATTAGTGCGTTGGAGAGTCTGGTTTTGATTAGATCACCTTCCAACTTGGCTCCATTTGACCTAGTTTAATATTATAAAATATCACCTGAACCTAGCATATATCTCTTTGATAAATTTCAATTAGAATCTGTAGTTTTATGGACTATTTTTACTTAGTGCTTAGCATAGGATTTGGGACATAGGTGTTCAAAAATTTTTGTTGAAAAAGTGAATGAATGAATCCTATCCTTTGGTTGACCAGCCCTTGCAAGAAAGGTTGATCAGTCTGGAGGTTCTTGTACTCCAAAGATAGGACAGTATTACAAATATATCGAACAGGTGAGATTAGGCATGATTTAAGGGGGGCATTTTCCACAATCTCCTCCTATTTAAAATAGTGTTTAGGGTGTGTTGATGTTTATATAGATTTCATTATGTCCAAAAGTTATTCCTTTGAACAATAGAATATTAAAAGGAACAAGATACAGATGGAAAATATGGTAAAGTTTCAGTTCTGTAAAAGATATATGTTCATGGGGGGAAAACTGGAAGTTATAAAAAAATTAGGACTTACCTAATGATCTTACCTCATGTTTTCTACTTTATGCTTATCAGACTTTTTAAAAATTTTTCTACAGTAAATCTGTTACTCTTATAATCAGAAAAATACAACATGTGTTATTTGTTAAACAATATAGAATGTGGTACAACACTCTTTCCAAAACTTGCTTTGTTTTTTTTGTTTGTTTGTTTGTTTGTTTTTTAGCTCTGGAACTCATAAAAACCATAACTGATACTTGGAATAATGATAAAGTGGTAACAAAAATGAACTCTACCTTACAAAGTGTCATATGACATCATTGATTTACTGAGGAGCCCACACCACCCAGGTCCTGAGATTGGCCAACTCATGGCTCCTTGCTTCCACCCACATATCCTCACCCTCCCTGGATACCGACTGCCCTCCATCACCTGTTGGAGGCTCACAAATGTCCTCAAAGCTGGTAATGCATGTCGGAGCTACCTTGCTTGCTTCAGATTGTGTTCTTTGCAAACAGCTCTGTCCTTTGGGTTACACTGCCCTGAAAAATAGCAGAAGCATCAAGGTATTGGCCTACAGACTAAAAAAATTTAACCAACTGAGCCACCCAGGCATCCCCAGACTAAAAAAAATTTAAATAACAGCAACAGCAAAACCCAAAAACGTATTTGCTTGGTTTTCTTTTCAATTAGGTAAAAAGTATGAATAATGTTTCTTCTCCCTCTTGGATGATGACTTCTTAGTGATAAATCCGAGGTACAGCTAAAATGAACTTTGAGTGTTAATGAGGTATCCCATTTGCATTTTTAACCCTACTGAAAACAAGCCATTAGAATAATATCAGCTGTTTGTCAGCTGTTGGCTTGGGCTTTCACCCAGAATTTGATGTCACTGGTGGGCATCCATAAGGAACAGGAATTATTTTTAAGCTTGTTGACCAGAGGACCTCTGAAGATCTTCACTGGTATGGTGTTAAATATAATGCAAATATAAAAAAGAAAATGGCTAGAAATGGTTATCTTATGTATTAAGTATGTGGATTTAAAATGCTTTCCATCTGTTGGGGCTTTATGAGAGAGCCTCTATGAAACTGGAGAGTTATTTAGTCTGGAAAACATTTTACTCCGCAAGATGATGAAATGTAAGCTAGGTATCAGATGTGGGGGAACCAGGTAGGAGGGAGATCAAGCACAGCCATGAAGAAAAGAGTTTGCAGGAGCTGAATCATATCCCATTTTGATTAAATCAGGATCATTTTACTGAGAGACTGTAATGTGAGAATGTGCTAGGGTAGTGGAGCAGTTCTATTATGTTTATCTCATCCAGAGTGAGTTAGTTTTCATCACATGTATTTTTAATTCTTTGGAAAGACCATTATATTAATTGAGGAATGACTTATAGAATACCCATTTGAAGAAAAAAACATTTAGTGAATGGGTGTGTTGATATTGCAAACTATCAGCTAGTTAAAAATTGCTTGTAATATGAGCTAAAGGTACCCCAGCCAAAGGTGGCAGTTGGCTGTTTGGGGAAGCCTGTTATGTTTTTAATGCAGAAGATGGGTAATACATGGGCTTCAAGGAAGCAGCTCTGGGTTCTTCCCCGTGTTTCTCTTCCCCTTCATTGCAGGGCTTCCAAAATGTCTGCCTTGACCTGATATTAGAACTTTCCAGCACCTATCCAGGATGGTCCTATTGCTTCTGCTGCCATTGTGCTTAGCAAGGATAGGGTAACTTCCACAACCTTCTATCAACCCACAACCTTCCATTCCATCTCCAAGACATGGCCCAAACTCCTCTCTCCTCCATTTTCTCCCTGGCTTCATTTACCAGGTCAGAGTCCTCTTTTAAGGACTGTGACATTCTCTGGGAAGTCTTCTCTGATAAGATTTGAGCGCAAGCTGATTTCTGCCATCTCTTATCTTCGCTTTTTATCAGTTGCACAGTTAGTACACACACTTTTGAATGATTCTCTCAATTTTTAACTCCCTGCCTGGATTATTCAGGATTTTATGATATTAGCTCATATCCTAAGTTTCTTCTTTATGGCTCTGTAACAGTGAAATGATTTTCCTGTGGGCAGGGGTTGTGCCTTTCTCTTCTTCTGAAGTCATGTAGTCCCTTGCACATATGTGCTAACACCCAGTAAACTTGTAGAGCTCAACTTAACAAATAATTCAGCTGCTTGCCCTGGATGCGATAAAAAAATCACCACCTACTAACATACAAATAACATTCTACACAGAACAATACATGAGCAAGTATTTATTGGACCTTTATTATTATAGTCCTCAGAGGGGATTTAAAAGAAATAAACATGGTTCTACATTAGGAGGGAGTATGTGATGACTCTGGATATAATGATAAGAATAAAGTATACCATTTTTTGAGGGATTACCACCTCATAGGATTATTGTGAGGTTATATGAGAAACTATGATTCCTCCCCCCCCTTCCATGTTACAGATATAAAAACTAAGCCTTAGCAAAGTTAAATGGATATGGGATCCAAACTCAGATTGAAGGATTCCACTGTACTAGTGCTATGTCAGCACCATATTGTACAGTTGAGCAGGTCGTTCAGTGCTTGGAGGTGCCTGGCCAAGAGCACAAGTGGGATTGAAATGCAGCCTGCAGGCCCCTTGGGAAGCTGATAGGGGGAAGTATACAGTTGGAAGAGTGTATACTGTGTAGCACTTGAAATGTGGCTAGTGCAGCTTGGGTGCTGAATTTTTAATTCTACTTAGTTTAAATTAATTTTTTACTTAAACTTAAGTGGCCACATATGGCTAGAAGCTACTATATCAACAAAGGTCTAAAATTTAAATAAATGGAATTATTCAGTGCTTGGCTTTTTTCACATAACCTAATGTTTTCAAGATTCATCCATGTATGTTACATAATCAGGAGATCATTCCTTTTATTTCTGAGCAGACTTTGATAGTATGAATATACAACAGGTGGTTTATTTATCTTTTGATAGACTTTTGGGTCATTTCCCAATAGTTTGGGCTGTTATGAATAAAGCTGCTAAAGACATTTGCATACAAGTCTATTTGTGGGTGTATGCTTTTATTTTTCTTATACCAGTGGAATTTTTGGGTCATCTGGTAAATGTATATTTAACTTTGTAAGAAGCTGCCAAACTGTTTTCAAAAGTGGCTGTATCACCTTATATTCCCACCACAATATTCCAGTTTCTCCAAGTTTGCACCAACTTTGGTATGGTCATTTTAGTATTAGCTGTTCTAGTGGGGATGAAGTTCTATCTCATTGTGATTTTAATTGGTATTTCCCTGGTGACTGATAACCTTGAACATCTTTTCATGTGCTTGTTGGTCATTTGTATTCTTTTGTAAGGTGCTTTTTCAAATTTCTGCCCATTTAAAAAAAATAGGGTTGTTTGTCTACTTATTATTGAGTTATAGGAGTTTTTTATGTGTTCTAGAAGCAGATCCTTTATTAGATATTTATCTTACAAGTATTTTCTACCATACAATAATGGCTTGTCTTTTGAAGAGCAGATGTTTTTAATTATGTTGCAATTTATCAATTGTTTTTCTTTTGTGGTTTATACTTTTGTGTTCAGAAATTTCTACTTGTTCCAGTAGTTGTAAAAATTTTCTCCTATGTTTCCTATTAGAAGTTTTATAATTTTAGCTTTTACACTTAGTATCCATTTCGTGATCCATTTTGAGTTAACTTTTATTTGTGGTGTGAGGAAGGGATTGAACTTCATATTTATTTCATACAGAAATTTTGTTGATCTGTCACAATTTGCTTATAGGCTATTCATATATGTTATTTTATGAAAGATCTATTCAAGTCTCTTGCCCATTTCAAAAAACTCATGTTGTTAACTGCTTATTACTGAGTTATAAGAGTTTTATGTATAGTCTAGATACAGGAATGTTTTCACGTGTATGTTTTGGGAATATTTTCCCCCAATCTGTAGCTTGTCTTTTTGTTTGTTCTTTCTTTCTTTCTTTCTTTCTAGAGCAGAAGTTTAAATTTTTTAAAAATTTTGATTAAGTTCATTTTACCTTTTTTTTTTCCTTTGTGGTTAGTTCTTTTTGTGTCCTAAGAAATTTTTCTGTATCCCGAAGTCATGAAGATTTTTCCTGTTTTCTTCTAGATATTTTGCAGTTTTAGGTTTTCATTTTAGCTTTATGATTCATAATTAATTACTGTGATGGTGTGATACAGGGGTTGATGTTCATTACTTTTATTTTTGGATCCAGTACCATTCATTGACTATCCTTTTCCCACTGAATTACCTCCATATCTTTGTTTAAAAGCCAATTGACTGTATAGGTGTAGGTGTATTTCTGGATATTCTATTCCATTGATCTAAATTTCTGTCCTTATGCCAGTAACATACTGTTCAGGTTACTGTGGCTTTGTAGTAGTGTTGAAATTAGATTGTGTAAGTCCTCCAGCTTGTTCTCCCTTTAATTGTTTTGCTATTCTCGGTCCTTTCCATTTTCCATGAATTTGTGAGTTTGTTTCAATACTTGAAAGTCGAACAATGTAATTTACCAAGGAGAAAAATCATGCAGTCATCTTAATAAATGCAGAAAAAGCATTGGACAAAACTCTTTTGTGATAAAAACTTCCAGCAAATGAGGGATGCAAGGGAACACCCTCAGTTTAATAAAGGGCATTTATAAGACACAGCTAACCTCATATTAAATAGTGTTAAATACTCTCCCTCAAAGAATGAGAACAAGGCAAGGTCTTCATATTTAATTTGGTATTATAATTAGAGATCCTCACTAATGCAATAAGGCAAGAATAAAAAGTATACATTTTGGAAAGGAATAAATGAAACTTTCTTCATTTGAAAATGACATGGGGCGCCTGGGTGGCTCAGTCGTTGGACGTCTGCCTTCGGCTCAGGTCATGATCCCAGGATCCTGGGTTCTAGCTCTGCATCAGACTCCCTGCTGGGTCAGAAACCTGATTCTCCATCTCCCACTCCTCCTGCTTGTGTTCCCTCTCTTGCTATGAATCTCTCTGTCTAATAAGTAAAATCTTTAAAAAAAAGAAGAAGAAGAAGAAAAAGAAAATGACATGGATATCTGTGTAGAAAATTCTAAGTCATTTACAAAATATCTGTGGAAATAATAATGGAACTTAGCAAGTATAGGTTATAATGTCTAGACACAATAGTTGTATTTTTGCATACTATCAACAAACAACTGGAAATTGAAACATAAAATAATTCCATTTATAGTAGCAACACTAACATAGGGACAAATTTAACAAAAGATGTGCAAGACTTCTGTATAGATAAATATAAAATACCACTGAGATAAATTAAAGAAAATATATGTGGAGCTACCAGGTTGAACACATGGAGATTTGGGGAGGGTGGTGTGCTTGGAGAGGGCACAGATGCTACTTGCTATTTTCCCGTATTTGTCTTCTGCATCTCTTCCATGTAGCTTTTCCTGAGTTATACATTTATAACAAACCAGTAATCTATGTCTCAGCCTTTCAGCCATCACTTTCAAAGTAGCAAATTCATTGTGGAACAAAGTGACAGCAAATGTCAGATTCTCCGGAGAAAGACAGCTATCATATGATCTCCCTGATATGTGGAAGTGGAGATGCAACGTGGGGGGTTTGGGAGATAGGAAAAGAATAAATGAAACAAGATGGGATCAGAAGGGAGACAAACCATAAGACACTCTTTTTTTTTTTTTGTAAAGTTTTTATTTATTTATTTGACAGAGAGAGATCACAAGTAGGCAGAGAGGCAGGCAGAGAGAGGGGAAGGGAAGCAGGCTCCCTGCTGAGCAGAGAGCCCGATGCAGGGCTCAATCCCAGGACCTGGGATCATGACCTGAGCCGAAGGCAGAGGCTTCAACCCACTGAGCCACCCAGGCGCCCCAAACCATAAAAGACTCTTAATGTCACAAAACAAACTGAGGGTTGCCGCGGGGAGGGGGTAGGGAGAGGGTAGTTGGGTTATGGACATTGGGGAGGGTATGTGATATGGTGAGTGCCTTGAAGTGTATAAACCTGGCAATTCACAGACCTGTACCCCTGGGGCTAATAATACATTATATGTTTATAAAAAATAAGAAAATTATTTTTAAAAATGTCAGATTCTCTTCTCTGGGCTTCCCTGGTCTAACTGCCTTGGTAGCTCTTCAGCACCTTCACGAAAGGTTCCAGATAAACCAAAAATTGTTGAGGAACCATGAGCTAATCCTTTGTTTTAATAATTTATTAAGAGTTTATATTCAGACAGTACCATGCATGACTTGATTTTCCTGTGTCGGCTCCACAGAGCTGTGTGGTTGACTCTGCCACTGCCTCTACCCAGCCTACACAATTTACTCACCCACTGTCCTCTGCTTCCTGTGAGCAAACGCAGCTCATCTGTGTGACATTTCATAAGCAGCACACACATTGTAAAAACAGCCTGGCCATGCAGCAGCTCTTTCATCTGTGACATGCAGAAAATAGTCAAGAAGGGCTCCCCATCTCCCCAGGATCTACAAAGCTTTCTTTCTTTCTTTCTTTTTTTAAATTTGCTCTTACATGAATATCAGTTATAACTAAGACAACTGCTAGGCCCAGTTATCATACAACATGCATATAACACCCAGTGCTCATCACATCACGTGCCATCCTTAATGCCCATCACCCAGTTACCCAATCCCCCATCCACCTCCCCTCTAGAAACCCTCAGTTTATTTCCTATAGTTAAGAGTCTCTTATGGTTTGCCTCCCTCTCTGTTCTTATCATATTTTATTTTTCCTTCCCTTTCACTATGTTCATCTGTTTTGTTTCTTAAATTCCACATATGAGTGGAATCATATGATATTTGTCATTCTCTGACTGACTTATTTCATTTAGCATAATACCCTCTAGTTCCATCCATGTCATTGCAAATAGCAAGAGCTCATTCTTTTTGATGGCTGAGTAATAGTCTATCATATATATACACCCATGTGTATATATGTATATATATGTGTGTATATGAGGTATATAATATGTGATATATATATAACATCTTCTTTATCCATTCATCTGTTGGTGGACATCTGGGTTCTTTCCATATTTTGGCTATTGAAGACATTGTGGACATTGCTGCTACAGGAATTTTTTTTTTTTTTAAGAATACTGAAAGTATATTTAAAATTTAAATTCAGTTAATTAACATAATATAGTATTTGTTTCAGGGGTAAAGGTCTGTTATTCATTGGTCTTATATAATACCCAGTGCTCATTGTAATACATACCCTTCCCAATGTCCTTCATCCAGTTACCACATCCCCTCACCCCCTCCCCTCCAGCAACCCTCAGTTTGTTTACTAAGATTAAGAGTCTCTTATGGTTTGTCTCCCTGATTGTCTTTCATTTTTTTTTTCTCTCTTCCCTTATGATCCTCTGCCTTGTTTCTTAAATTCCACATATGAGTGAGACTTACTTTGCTTAGCATAATACCCCGTGGTTCCATCCACATCATTGCAAATGGCAAGATTTCAGGGTTTTTTTCATGGCTATGTAATATTCCATTGTGTATATGTACCACATCTTTATCCATTCATCTGTCGATGGACATCTGGGCTCTTCCCACAGTTTGGCTATTGTGGACATCACTGCTATAAACATTGGGGTGCGGGTACTCCTTTGGATCACTACATTTGTATCTTTGGGGCAAATACCCAGTAGTATAGGAATTCTTTTTTAAATTAATGATGTTCTTAAGGATGAGGCTAAGGTGTGGATTTACTGTATTAGATAAAATGGTAGTCCCTTTTATCTCCTTTTATCTTACGTAAAGGAGTGATATGATGAAAATAATGTTTGGAGAATATTTTTCTGCACTTGATCTTAACCAAAAGGCAGACAAGTGGTGGGAAATATTTTTCTGAAAATCATATGGGTTGGAATGAAACAGGAGGAGGTTAGAATTACGAAACTGAAAGTGCCTAAGGAATCCAGGTCCTAAAGGACAAGGATTGGGTTCAAAGAGCCATGGAAAAGAAGAAGAGAATAAAATGTCTATTGAGACTATATACCTGGAAACTATACCAGAAATGTAGGGTGCAGGGTATCTATAAACCTCCTTAAGTTGAAAGATGCAAGGTCTCTGTTCTTCACAAGCTTTCAATCCATGCAGGGGTCGTATATAATCAATTGCTACAGTATAGTGTTTCATGACAGGTTGTACTGGTGAAATGTAGTTCTTTTTGTGGGAAACAGATGAGAACAATTAATGCTGTCAAGTAGGTATCAGGGAGGGCTACAGAGGGGAGATGCCATTTAAGTTGGGCGAAGGAGTCTTAGCAGAGTTAGGAAACAGTGGGAAGGGAAATGCACAGAGGCATTAAAGCTAGGCTGATTGAATACATGGCAAAAAGACATGTATGATAGGATATCTTCTCTTTAGGGGGTATTGGTCAGTGGTGAAGCTGGAAAAAATAGACTGGGACTAAATCATGGAGGGTCTCTTGCCACCTTCTGCTGCTCACTTTTGTCCCTTCTCATCTCTCTTATCAAAAACATGCATCTTTGTGTGCATGTATGCACATATACATAACTGCAGAAATTCTTGACATGATTGTACTACAGCAAAGGAGAGGGAGTCCTGTGAGTGTCAGAACACTGCAATCCTATCTACCTCCAATCTTGGATTAAATTTCTAATAATGTCTGTGACTCCACATTTCTGGGAGAGAAGTAAGGGGTGATTTGCAGGCTGATCAGAGACTGTTTACAGTGAGGATTTCCTTTCTTTGTGAGTTTGACAATTGAGAATTAACCTGTAATGAACAAACTTTTTTTGTGATCCTCTATTTTACTATATGGCAGCCTTATCAATGTATTAGTTCAAAAATATTTGCATAACTTTGGCATCTACCTATACGTTAATTCCTGTTGTTTAATATACACAGAGTATAAAGATTAAGGTGTCTGGGTTTTCTGGGTCACCAGTCTAGCCTCCCAGACTTTGAAACTTTTCTGATAAAGGGAGTGGAAGTCATGAAGGGTTAAGTCTGTGGGGTCTTGGAAAATGACCCAGATTAGTGCACCAGTGCCTTTGGGGAATGTTTTAAAAGCTTTGTTTCTTTGTAAATTATGGAGTTTCCATCATAATGTTCAGAGAAAAGAGGTCAGGAGGGAGTGGAGCAGCAGACATTCAGTGGAGAAGAGTGGTGACTGACTCATCATGTAGGGTTTGGGTGTGGGTGTGCCTGTAGTAGGGAGAAAGGGAGGAAGAGCTGCGCAGGCAAAATATTTTCCTTAATCTCTTTGCAGAGTGGGCTTTGTGGAAGAGAATGCATAAGTAAATAACTGTCGTATGGTTGTTTATCTGTCATATACACAATACTACAAGTGAGTCTATAAAATCCTTTAAGTTTGAAGATGAAATAGAAATATTACATCCCATTACCAGCTTTAACAGTTGCCCTAGTATTTCTCTTCATGATGGTGAAATTACTGAACAGCTTTCACTTTCTTTAATTGGATTAAATGTTTTCCTAAGAACTTCAGATGAATTCATAGTTGTGCATTGTATTTTCCTACTTCTTTATCTTTCTTTACTCTATTCCTTTTACCCAAGGTCTCTTTTTTGGTTATGGATAAGAGTAATTGCTACCTCTCCGTAAAGTTCCAAGTTCAATCCCCCACCCTCAGAGCTTTACTGATTTCCTGGTCTACAACTACCTTGCTTCTGAACTTGAAATGTAATAGGTGCTTAGTAAATAACTGATAGTTGGCTCGCCTGGGTGGCTCAGTGGGTTAAAGCCTCTGCCTTCGGCTCAGGTCGTGATCCCAGGGTCCTGGGATCAAACCCCACATCAGGCTCTCTGCTCCTCAGGGAACCTGCTTCCTCCTCTCTCTCTCTGCCTGCCTTTCTGCCTACTTGTGATCTCTGTCTGTCAAATAAATAAATAAAATCTTTACAAAAAATAAGTAAGTAAGTAAATAAATAAATAATTGATAGTTATCTTATAGTTTTTGTTGTTCTTGTTGTTAAATCCCACCTCCTTCTGACATTTATAATCATAAAAAACAATGTGCTTTTATTTAATATTTTTCTCATTTAATTGTTCTTTATGACACAAAAGATTTCATCTAGCCCAGAAACATAAAAGTAGAGACATACTGTAAATTAGTGAATATAATTTTCCTTCCAATGCAGGATTTCTCTCTCTACAGCTTCTTTGTTATATTATATCTCTACTTTTCAATAAGCCATTCAAATACTCTGAGCATCATAAAATGGGGGTGATAACGGTATTCACCTTTATTAGTTAGGAAAAGGTTTGGATGTGAGTGACAGAAAACCTAAAATAATGGTGGCTTAAACAACATAAAATTTTCTTTTTCTTTCCCCCAAATCCAGGAAACAAGCACCCAGGCTTCTATCTTATTTCTTTACTATGAAAGGTGTCCCATTCTTATATTTACCTCATGGTCTAATATGGCTGCTTCAGCTCCAGTCATCATGCCTTCCCTCCAGTCAGCAGAAAGGAGAAAGAGGGAGGAGAAAGGCACATTCTGTTCAAAGACACTTCCCAGAGATAGCAAACCACTTCTGTTTATTTCTAATTAGTAATAACTTAGTGACATGAGTACATCTAGCTAATAGTAAGGCCAATAGAGGGATGGCCATATGCTTGGCTAAAATTTAGAGGTTCTATTACTGAGAAAAATGAGAACAGATTTTTGGGAACAGTTAGTAGTTTCTGCTACTGATAATGTTATTATAAAAATTAAATGAGGTATTGGGGCGCCTGGGTGGCTCAGTGGGTAAAAGCCACTGCTTTCGGCTCAGGTCATGATCCCAGGGTTCTGGAATCGAGCCCCGCATCGGGCTCTCTGCTCAGTAGGAGGCTTGCTTCTCTTCCTCTCTTTCTCTGCCTGCCTCTCTGCCTACTTGTGATCTCTGTCAAATAAATAAATAAAAAATCTTGAAAAAAAATACATTAAAAAAATTTAAATGAGGTATTATGTACACTGTGCTTAGAACATGTCTGACATATGATACATGCTCAATAAGTAGTTATGAGCCATTATTTTTATAATTAACCATTATAGACAGTATTCATTCACTCTAATATTTGTTCAACACCTATCAAACACCTGCTATGCTAAACACTGTGCCTCTCTCTGTTTAAATCCCTCTATCAACGAGAAGACCACCATCCAAGATAGCTTCTCCTTTGTTAAACAGATCTACAAGTTAGAGAATACTTTATCACAGTAAGCCAAAGCATACCTCCCCAGTAATTCATTTGTTTTGGCCCTGATCCTACCTTTTGAAACAATATATAACCAGACTATTTCCTCATCTCAGTTCTTCAAATAAATGAAGATGGCTATTAAGCCTTCCACTTAGTTTTCTGGCTCTAAGCAGGCATTTTATTGACTCATTTGTCTAGCACACATTTTGGCAAACTTTTTATATAAAGCTCTAGATGGTGAATATTTCTGGCTTTGCGGGCTATATGGTTTCTGTCACAGTTTCTCAACTCTATCATTGTAATGCAAAAGCAACCATATACATTACATAAATGAATGGTCATGGCTGTGTTCCAATAAAATTTTATTTACAAAAACAGCAGGTCAGATTTGGACTTCTGTCTGCAGCTTGCCAGCCCCTGATTTAGCCCATGGAAATTTGTCTATAAGGTTATTTGTAACTTACATTTCTCTATCTTGAAGATAAAAACTTACTCTGTGTCACTCCTGATTCTTCTTAAACCTTTCATTTCTTTTTCTTGTCTTACCACTTTGGCTAGGATTTCTAGCACACCTGGCATCATCTCTATAGCCATACTTCATGGCCAATCATTTCTCTAAACCTATTACCCATCCCAATTCATCTCTAGTTTAGAAATGCTACTTTCACAAATTCCTTCTTATTCTGCCATATTCTTAACCACATATCCTTTGATCTCTCTCAGACTGGTCCTTCTCTAGGCTTCCCTACAAACCACATTAAGAAAAGAAGAATCTTTTTCTCCATCTCTTTCTTCTTCAGAACTTTTAGACTGTGATCTTTATTCAGTGCTTCAGGTTTTCTTCAGCCAACTGTCTAATGCTAGTTATAACTTTAACCTAACCCATCTTCCCTCACAGATGACCTAGGGCTAACCAAGAGGAGGTAGGTAGAAAATTAATGTTTATTAATTGACATATAAATTATGTTTTCATTCTAATGTTACAGAAATAGGAAGTATAATTTGGAATTGATCATATAACCAGCTCATGGTCATGCAGCTGGAATTCAGGGAGTCAGTCCCAGTTATAGAATTGAAATTTAAATTTGAGTGAACCTGGTGAGTGGAGTGGGGGCATCTTGCCAAAGTAAATTCAACACTATGTCACCAACAGAGCTGCTCAACTTTACAGGGCATAGAATAACAAATATTTGCCCCAGGCTTTTGGTTTCCAAAGCATTTTTAAAAACATTTTATTTATTTGAGAGAGAGAGAGAGAGATAGTGAGAGAGAGCAAAATCAGGGGAAAGAGGGAGAAGCAGGCTCCCCAACATGGGGCTCAATCCCAAGGTCCTGGGATCATTATCCAAGAGCTGAAGGTAGACGCTCAAATGACTGAGCCAGCCAGGTGTCCTCCAAAGCATTTTCTCCACAGTCTGATGGAATAGCCAGTTTTATTTCTGTCTTACATGTGAGGAAATCAAACCAAACCCAACATGGTTAAAATATTTGCATGAAGTACTAGGGGCCTATGTCTTATTGTTTTTCTCTGTGAGAATCCGCATTTGCTCTTTTCTGAAAAGGACACCCCACCTCTTTATCTTGCTAATTCCTTCTTATCTTTCAAAAATTCAGCTTGATCACCATCTTTTCCAGGAAACCCTCCCTGCATTCACCCCTGCCTTGTCCCCACTATCTGATTTACATGTTCTTTCTCTGTGTTAACCCACATTATAAGCCTATTTACACTTTACCTTACGTGATGATTTATTAGCTTATAAAGAAATCGGGCATATTCCTGCCTCATTTAGTATTGTATTCAATAAGAATTTTTTGAATAAAAGAATGACCTGAGCTGGAGTCTTTAGTCCTTGGTTCTGATTACAGCTGGAGGCAAAACAAAGATCTCAGCCTTCCAGAGACAAACTCAAATAAAAGAGGATTCTCCCAGAAACCATGGAACCCATCAGCTAACAGACATCGGGAATTCAAACCCATGAGGTTTCAAACTAGGTAGTAAGAAAGCAGCATACTATGGTGAAGAGCATAGATTCTGGAGTCAGGTTTCTTGGGTTTGAATTCTGACTCCACCATTTTCCAGCAGTGTGATCTTTGGCAAGTGACTTAGCTTCTCTGTGCTTTGATTTCTAATCTGTCAAATATGGATAACAATAGAACTGATCTGTATTAGTTCTCTCTTGCTGTGTAACAAATTACCTCAAAACAGTGTCTCAAAACAATAAACAT
The DNA here is from genome assembly GCF_002288905.1 of Enhydra lutris kenyoni. Classification (NCBI taxonomy): domain Eukaryota; kingdom Metazoa; phylum Chordata; class Mammalia; order Carnivora; family Mustelidae; genus Enhydra; species Enhydra lutris. Next base: position 47,469,300 of record NW_019154096.1, read on the forward strand.
TTATCTCACATTTTCTGTGGTTCAGAATTTTGGGAGCTGAGTGGTTTTGGTTCAGGTTTGTTCATGAGGTTCGAATCAATATGTAGACATGTAGACCATGGCTGCAATCACGTGAAGGCTTGACGTGTTGGAGGATCCCTTTCCAAGATGGCTCACACCAGTGGCTATTGGCAGAAGGCCTCAGTTCTTGTCACATGGAACTTTGCTTATGACATGGCAACTGATTTCCCCCAGAGCAAAGAAGGGGAAGAGCAAGGAAGAAACCCTAATGATTTTATGACCCTCTATGATCTATTCTCAGAAGTCATAAACTGTAACTTCCAACATATTCTGTATGTTGGAAGGATGTCACTAAATACAGCCCACATGCAAGGGGAAGGCAGTTAGGCTCCAGTTTTTGAAAGGAGGAGTATCAAAGAATTTGAGGACATACTTTAAAACCATCATGCTATCTTGTAGGGTTGAGTGAGAATTACATGAGATAATAATTTCCAAGTGCTTAGAACAGAAGTTAAACAGCACTTGCCTTGAATTACCTTTCTCCCATAGGTGAGAAAGGACACATTAACAGTCAATCTGAAGGCTTTGGCTTTAAAAGTTACTCTAAAAAATAGACCAAAGATAATGAAATCAAGTTAGTGCCATAAGCCATTAAAATTATCTATATAGTTCTGTGGGGCGCCTGGGTGGCTCAGTGGGTTAAAGCCTCTGCCTTCAGCTCAGGTCATGATCCCAGGGTCCTGGGATCGAGCCCTGCATCAGGCTCTCTGCTCAGCAGGGAGCCTGCTTCCTCCCCTCTCTCTGCCTGCCTCTCTGCCTACTTGTGATCTCTGTGTGTCAAATAAATAAATAAAATCTTTAAAAAAAATTATATAGTTCTTGACATGAAAAGCTATTCATGAATTTGTAAAAAAAATAAATAAATAAAAAGCAGGTGTAAATCAAGAAGTACAGCATGATTAGGTGCTTGTGTAATTATATACATAGTATCTCTGTGTGTTGGTGCATAGGGAGCTTCCTGGAAGGAGTTTCCTCAAAGTATTAATAGTGATTATCTCTGGATAGTGGGATTTATGTTAAGTTGAAATTTTTTTCTTTGTGTTTTTCTGCATTGTTTGAATTGTTTTACACTGAGCATATCTTTCCAAAAAATAATAGAGGCATTTTTCCAAAGAAAATAAGAAAGAAACCAAGTTAGAAGGAGAATGTGAAAGGTTTGTGGGCTGATTAACTCCCTGGGAAGTATCTGATTGATAGGGTGTCCTCTAATTTTTCAAGGTAATTGTGAAGACTGCATGTGCTGGGAGCAGGTGAGAGTTTGTGATTGCACTTGAGGGTTACATACGTAAGGGAAGAGGAGTTGCTACTTCTTTGGGACAAGAGGAAAAGGAAAAAGCAAGGGGAAGAGGGACACCTATGTGGCAAAGGGCAAAGATAGGTCACACCTGCTGTTGACAGCAGAACATGAATGCTCATCAGTTGTCTTGGAAAGGACAGCTATACCTACAAAGGAATGGTATACTTGTGATGGGCACCTATGGTCTCACAGTGCCTTGTATATCCTTGATGATTACACTTGCCATACTGGGTTGAAATTTGTTCAGTTCTTCCTCTCAATAGACTGGCAAGCAGGCCCTGGATATCTAGCCCATTACACAGTTCCCAACATAGAACAGGGTTCAGTAATTTGGAGAATAAAGATAAGCTGAGTTATTTTTCAATAGTGCTTTTCATAAATTGAACATTTTTATGTCCACTAATATTCACCTGAATAATTTCTTATTCAAATAAAACAGAGGGAGGGATGCCTGGATGGCTCAGTTGGCTAAGCGTCTGCTTCAGCTCAGGTCATGATCTCAGGGTTCTGGGATCAAGCCCCCCATCGGGCTCCTTGCTCAGCAGCCTTGCTCAGAAGTCTGCTGCTTCCTCCTGCTTTACTCTCTCTCTCACACAAATAAGTAAATAAAATCTTAAAAAAAATTAAAAATAAAAGGGAGTACACACACAAAGTTCCATTTACCACATCTGTTCTTTGTTCTTTTCCCTTTTTTGCCTTTAGATTATTTGAAATTTTTTTATGTTTCTAATATTTTGACTTATTACCTATATCTTTTCTTAAAGTTGTTGCTTTGGGACTTAGGGTATATGTCTTTAACTTATGACAGCCTGTGTTTGGTAATATCATACCAATTCATGTAGAAAAAAATCTTGTAACAGTATACTTCCATTTCTCTTCTCTTGACCTTGTGTTTTTATTGTCATATATTTTTCTTCTGCATTTGTTAGAAACCCCATAATACATTGCTATTACTTTTGCTTCAAAAGATCAACTATCTTAAGTGATTTACAATAAGAAAATTTGTATTTACCCACATATTTAACATTTTAAATACTCTCTTCTTTTGCATCGATTGAGATTTCTATCTGGTATCATTTTCCTTCTGCCTAAAGGACTTCCTTTACCATTTCTTATATGCAAGTTTGCTGGTGATGAGTTCTTTCAGCTCTTGTGTGTCTAGAAAGTTTTTATTTTACTTTTGTTTTCAAAAGGTATTTTTATTGGGCATAGAATTCCAAGTTGGCAGTATTTTTTCTTTCTTTTTTATTTTAAAGTACTAAAAGAAAGTACTTTAGAACTTTAAAGATTTAACTGCACTTTCATCTGGCTTGTATTGCTTCTTATTTTATTTTATTTGTTCATCATGTAAGTGTACTCTTTAATCCCTGTCCCCTATTTCACCCATCCCCCACCCACCTCCTCATGGCTTGCATTGTTCCTCATGAGAAGCCTGCTAACATTCTTATCTTTGTTCTTTTCCACTTAATTTGTCTTCTTTCTCCAATCTTTGTGGCCTTACTGAACTCTCAACTTTGTTTTTTCTTTAAATCAGCACTCTGTTGGGCTCAACCTGAGTTCCACTTTCCTCTCCTATAGCTAAAAGCTCTCAAGCTACAAGCTAGGGCATTTATAGGGCTCACCTCATTTGTTTGTTTTTCCTTATTTCAGGAATCACTATTCTGTATTACCTGTTGTTTGATATCTAAAAACCATTATTTCATATTTTTTTCTGATTTTTTTTCAGTTGTTTAAGGTGGGGGGATAATTCTGGTCTTTGTTATTACTCCACTTTGGCTGGAAACAGAATTTCTGAAATATTAAATCAGAAAAGTACCTAAAACATTGAAAGTAGCTATCAATTGCAAAACTTCTTCCTCAAAATTGGTTCATATTTTGCATTAGCTTAGAATTATTATGAAGTTCATTTCAAAAATTTTATTTAGTGCCACAGTGTTTGACATCATGTCTTTTTCTTTCAGGAAACATTCAAACTGGAATTTTAAATCATTAGTAAGTCAGTGATGGATCAGAATTTGCAGAATGTAATCCCGAGTAAAAATCTCCAAAAGAATTACTTCAAGTAATAGAGGAAAGAAGGTTGAACTGCCACCTAAAACCCTGGTCTAGAAAAACATCGCAGATGTCAGAAAGTAATAACTGGAGAAATTTATTTGGCTCTTAATGAATCTGAATCAAAAAAAATTGTCACACTGTTTCTCAGAGGACTTCTGTGTCTGAGAAATAATATTTTAATAATAAGTTGTTTTGTAAAAATCTTGACATGATCACCAGAGAGGAGAAACAGTAATAGCTAAAACCTGTGTATGTGTGAAGATGACGTCAGAAGAAATGGCAGCTTCTGTTCTCACACCTGTAACTCAGAGAAAAGTAACATCCACTCCATCGGCTATAGATGAAAGTAGTGAAAAGGTCTCAGACATCAGTGTTCTGAAGGCACATAGCATCAGGCAGAGTGGGCAGACTTCTACCACTGCACAGATGAACAAACTTAAAGAAGAACCTTCTGGAAGCAACTTACCCAAGATTCTCTCGACAGCAAGGGAGAAAATAGTGAGCGATGAGAACAGCAATGAAAAGTGCTGGACAGAAAGCACACCAGTTTCTGTGGAAAACCTTAACATTAACCAAAACGACATACTGACAAAGAGCCAGTGTTATGACACGTGCGATTCTGTCACGCAGGAAGACCCATATTTGGAAACTGGAATCCCGTCCTCACTGGAAAGAAAGGTGTTCCCTGGAATTCAACTGGAAATTGATGGACCTCCCATGGACATTAGTCCCTTAGGAAGTCAGTCGGCCATCATAGAGACTGGCCAGGCACACCCTGATGGCAACACAGCAGCATTTCACTTTCACTATGAAGTTGACAGAAGAGTGTCAGATACTTTCTGTACCCTGTCAGGCAACTTGATTTTAGATGATTGTGGAAACTGTGTACCACTGCCTGATGTTGGTGGGGAGCAAAAGAAAAATTATGAGGCATATACTTGTAAACTTATGGAATTGGCTGAAAACTGTGATAATAAGAATGGGCAGCTGCAGTGTGATCATTGTGACACCTTGGATGACAAATACTTATGCTTTGAAGGTTCTTGCCGAAGGGCCAGTGTGCTATGTTCAAGTGACAGCCTTTGCAGGGAGGACTTGACTAACAGTCCCCCTGCCAAGACTTTTCTGAGCCATTTTGAGGACTTCCCTGATAACTGTGAAGATGTAGAAGAAGATTTTTTTAAGAGCAAAAAGGAGAGGTCCACTTTGTTAGTGAGGAGATTTTGTAAAAATGACAGGGAAGTAAAGAAATCTGTGTATACCGGGACAAGAGCAATCATGAGGACTCTGCCTTCTGGTCACATTGGGCTGGAAGCTTACAGTTATATCGATCAGAAGAGAAGTGGTCTTTTATTGCCCTGTGGGAGATTTCTGGAACAGCTGTCAGTGGTGGCGATTAGGCAGGATGGAAGCCAGTGCCTATCAGAAGCCCAGTGGTATCGGGTAAGAGTTAAAGTTTCTTTTTGACCACTTCTTTAAACTTGATCTTTGAAAAATCCAATTTTCCATTGTTTTAATTCATGGAAAGTGTTAAGTTCTGTCAAACTGTGATTCTTAGGGGAAGTGTTTTGTAGTTACTAGAAACTAGTAGACCTTACAGATACTCCAATCAGTAGCTGTTAAGATTGAGTTAACTTTGCAACAATTTAAGTATGTATGTAAAATACACATATATATGTCATCAGGAGTGCAGAAATTAGGGAGACTCCCAGGTTACTGTATGTAGGATTATAACACAGACTCCTGATAGTGGGAAAGCAGCTCCACTGACTGATTACCTAGTCATGTCCTTTGGAGGTAGATGCTTATGTCTTCCTTAGGACATGTTTTTAGGTTGCAGGACCTAAAAGAATTTAAAATCTGGTTTCTTCCATTTTCCAACCAATGTTCCCAGTATCTTCCCTTTTTGCCTTTTTTGTGCCATGGACCCCTTTGGCAATTTGGTGAAGTCTGTGGACTCAGAATAATGCTTTTAAATGCATCAAATGAAATACAAAGTGTTATAAAGGACACAGATGATGTGGCCATATGTATACATACCAAGAAATTGTTTGAAATTACGTTATATAGCAGGGTAGGTGCTTCTTTATTAACACATTAAACAGTGACATTCAGTGAGGCGATGACTACTGTAATTTCTAAGTGGTAAGGGATGTCAGTAAGGAATGGTTTCCCTGTGACTTTCCCAGTTTAGCCCTGCAAATCCCACATCCAGGGAAACCTCTCAGTCCCGGGCTGACCACGGCAGTTGGTCACCCTAAATATAAATATTCTTTTAGGGTTTTGACCACGACCGTAATATATGGACATATCTGTGATTTCTATTGGTGACAAGATCCCAGGTGCTGGTCCCAGTGCTGAGTCTTGTTTCCTATATTCATAATTGCAGGATGTGCCAAATGTCTAATTTTCACGTTCTAGTGTTTCCCAATTCCTTAAGACCTGGCCTTGTGAATAAATACCCAATCTAGAAAAACATGCCTTTTACTGAAACATAACTGGTGTATTTTTACTATCATCATCATCAGTCACAGGAGCTGATACTTACTGAGCATTTTACACATGCCAGACGTTGGGTCACATAATTTACATACTTGATTTCATGCAATCCTCTCAGCTACCCTCCAGTATTGGTATGATCATTAACTTCATTGTATTGCTGAGAAAACAGAGTCTCAGGAAAGTCATGTGCCTCGGCCAACGTCACTTAACTGCTAAGTTAAGTTAAGTTGAACAGAAGACTTCTGTTCATTTCGGTGTTCGTTGATTGAGTTGCCACACTCACTGATGCTTCTGGACTGGGCTGTGTTCAGTGTGGCAGTTCTAACCCTGGCTCTGTGTTAGAACCACAGTGTCCAGGTCCTACTCCAGACCCTCTGAATCAGAATCGATAGGGTCAGGCTCAACGTGAATGTTTTTTCAGAGTTCTCCTGGTGACTCTATGGTTCTGTGGGGTTGAAAACCACTGTCCAGGAGCTTTAACTGAGCTCTTTGCTCTTTGGTCAGGACGTTTAGGGAATATTTGCTCTGTTACCTAAAGACCCTGACCCTACTTGGGCTCACAGGAGTGGCAGGGCTGAGCCAAAAGCCTGCCTGAAAAGGGATGACCCGGAGGCCCTTCTTTCCATGCATTCAACCTACCATTCACCCAGCAAGTCCCCAGATTTGTTTTTGCCACCTTACCTGATTCCTCATAAAACCCGAGTCACAAGAAAGGTGATATCAACGACACATAGGCTCCCCAGCTCTTCTGACTGAATTTTGCCCATGTAGGGAGAAAGGAGCTCATCACAGTAATGTGTCTTTCCAATTAAAAATGCAGGGATTTAAAAAATTCATGCACACCTGAAATTGAATGTTAAGAATGCAACAGAGTCCATAGTCTCTCATGGTTCCCTTCCCCTTCCAATTTCCCCCAACTCTATGGACTCTGAAAAACAATCTGAGGGGTTTGAAGCGGCGGTGGGTGGGAGGTTGGGAGATCCAGGTGGTGGGTATTGGAGAGGGCACGGATTGCATGGAGCACTGGGGGTGGTGCAAAAACAAGGAATACTGTTATGCTGAAAAAAAAAATTAAATAAAAAAAAAAAGAATGCAACAGAAATTTAAATGCTGCAAAGGGAATGGAAGCGGATTGGTTGAGAACTGTTATCATAGGCCACCGCCCCCCACCCCCACACCCACTTACACAGGCATGAGGGTCATGTGTCTGCTGTATATAATTGCAGAATAATTTCTGGCATGACCATACTCATTCCTCCAGTTTCTGGAGCCACTTCTTCTCCTGGGAATGTCCACAGGTCCCTAGCTCCGGTCTGCCAGTCTGCCCCTTTCTGTTGGTCAGAGCCCTGAGATGGGTAATTATCAGTTGAAAAGGACCAAAGAGATGATGCAAATCATCTCCTCCCTTCTTAGTCTCTGGAGGCTGGGAGAGGTTGCCACACCTCGGTCAGAGTAAACTCCAAGAAGTCCTCTCTCCTGTCTGACTTGGTTCCAGGAGGCTGTGGACATATTTATGAACCCTTAAGATGAAGCTGGGGAAAGGGCTGACTGTCTTGTCCTTTCTGAAGGGAGAGTTCTGAAAGGGAGAATCCTTTTTGAATAGTCAAACTATACCACAGCAGGAATGAGTCAGTATTTTCTCAAGTATAGTATTCTTTCACTATCTCAGTTTTTAGTTTAGAGTCTGGTAGAAATCCTTCTCAGAGTTGCACAGATGAATTATAGCCACTTCCCCAACTCCTATAAGTGGCTTCCTTCACCTGAATAATGTGGACCTTGATGGAATGCTCCCATTCCTGATCATCTCACACATATCCATCCTGGTTCCCCAATCAGATTATAAGTTGATTAAGGGCAAGAAGTGGCCATACCTTTTATCTACTCTCCATGACGCAAGCCTAATGCCAAATATATAGAAAGCAGGACAATGTCATCTTAGGAACATGGTCTCTGGAGTGAGTCCACCACTGCAAGTCCACCATTTGCTGCTGGTGTGATCTCCAGCAAGTTCTTTACCTCTTTGTTTCTAATCACCTTATATGTCAACTGGAGGTAATCATATTTTTAGGGGGTTAAATGAAATGACACTGTGAAGTCAACAGCACAGTATCTGGCAAGGAGTGGGAGCCACTGTTCTCACTCTGGCAATTTATTATATGCTTTGTTATGAACATGTCCCCACCTCCTTCTGCTCTTTGGAACCTCTCCCATAGGGGCAGTTCATGGTGCTGTGAATTTGAATGTCTGTCTCCCTGTCTATGAAGTGGTAGCTTGTACAGTCCTTCCTGCACATTTCAAGAATGTGTTGTATGTCCAGTTAGTTCCTCTGCCTCCCATTGCAATTTTTTTCTTGTATGCCTTCGTCAAAATGACCCAATTAATTTATGTTTGCACAGCTGTGCAGAGAAGAATGGGAGACATTAATGAGGATTAATGCTTGCTGACTGGCTAACCATATTGGTATTCTCCTCCCTCTGCTTGTGAGAAATGAAAACCCTACCCCTTATCCAGTTTCAGCCACGCTCCTCCGGCTCTCCTGCTCTCCATTTATTGGCTTCACAAGATGGCATATTTTGGCAAGTGGCTGACATCTCTAGGTTGAAAGTTGGTTAAGGGTGTTTTTCCTTTTAAAAAATTCTCTCCCTGCCTGAATTTTGGGGGAGTTCAGGGTACTTAGAGTTATTCTGAATATGAAAGACATGAAGTTTCTGCCTGTGCTGCAATCATTCATGTAACCTGAGTTCCGTGAGCCTTGAGGGTTGGAACGTGGAGGAGGGGAGGGTGGCCGGGACAGACAGGCCACCAGCTCCCATAGCATCACTTCACTGATCTCCCTGCCGTGGTCCACAAGACAATTTACTGTATAACAATAGGTACAGCAAAATAGAAAACAATGAAGTTTTATTTTTAAAAAAAATCAGACTAGAAAAACTGTAAATTAGGAAGGAAAGCCAAACCAGCTCCTTTGTTGCTAGTTCTTATTCTTCTTTCTTCCTTCTGAAATGTATCTTCTTCATTTTTTTTCTACTCTTTAGCACAGAGAATTAAACTTCAGAGGCAATGAAAAATTTTGAATGTTTAACATACATACCTTTGTCAGTATATATGTTGTTGAGTCCATATTTTCTCTGCTGTGTGTCAAGGCACCAACCAATAATAAATTCATCTTCCCGGTTGTAACTTTTTAGGGATGATCATATATCCATTGGGCCCTGCTGTCCAGTGTTATAACAGATGGCTGCTGAAGTAGCAAGATGTTTTATTTTCTCTTCCAGAAATTTGGTCTCCCTACAGGTTGGGTACAGTGTGGACCTTGAAAATAATTAAAATTTCACAGGTTGTGCAGGCTAAGCTAATTGTCTGGGCTTCATGGCATGCCAAGCCTCCTCTTCCATTACTAAGGGTTATGTCAAATTCATGACATGGGTATGGGACGATGCTGGCCCCTTCCTGCTGAGCACAGTGAAAGGGAATCCAGCTCCCAGATGGACGGCCCCTGCACAGTTTAGTCACATCTGGTGCATCAGTGGCAAATGTGACAGGCTGTCAGAGGCTGACTCTGTGATGATTGGACAACTTTCCCTTATTAGCTATATCGGGGCAGTTTAGGATACATTTACCTCCACATCTTTGTAGTAACACCAGCTCTTTGACTAGGATTAGGCCAAAAAAATGGAATGAAAAGGAAAAATGCTGACCCTGGACACTAATTTCAGGTGAATATATTCATGGCCACTGTTATTCACACGGTAGCCTTAAGACAGTATCAGCACTAGTATTCCCCCTGCCCCACTTCCCCAGATGTCCTGCATAATGAGAATTAGCAGATGGAAAGGCCTCATCCCTGGAAATGGGCCATGGTTAAAATGTGGCCTGAAAAGAATTGGAACCCGTAGGCAAGGTTAAGACCATCAGATGGAGCCCTGATGTAATAATCCACACCCTCCATTTTTACACAGGAGGGATTTAGTCTGCCCATAGAGTGACCTCCTGTAGTCATGAATGCTAATAGTGTCCCTCTCCTCTTAGTCCCCTCCCTGGCTGCTGATTCAAGTATAGCAGTCCCCCTAGGCCTCATAGGCCTCCTGGAGTAGTGTGGAGGTTTCTTCCCCAGTGACCACAGGACTCAGCATCAAGGACTGAAGCATCATTGGGAGTGAGGGGTGACTGTCCCCTGACCCTTCCATGACTAGACTAACTCATGGCTTAGGCAGGGCCCACCCTGAAAAGCTGTTCTCAGACAGTGGTACTGGGTCATTTTCTGGTCTTGACGAGCCCTATGACACCAATATGGTGTTCCGTCTATTGGTTCTTTTTTCTAGCAGCTGCCCTGGATGTGTTCAGAGCCTCAGATTATATATAGGTCCTGCAGAGTTCAGGCATCCAAATCCCTAGCCCTAACCAACATTCAGCCCTTGAGCCCCTGCCCCGTCCCTGTCATTTAGGCCATCACCCCTCAAGCCCTTAGTCTTCAGCAATGCAGAGACACCATCATCTTTCAAAGGTAAGGAGAACCCATAATTTGAATCCCGATAGCAGAGCTCTTTGGAGGCAAGGAGAACTTCTTTGATTTCTTCTGTCTTTAATAGAGTTATTGAGATATAATTTTATATACCATAGAGTTCACCTATGTAAAATGCAAAATTCAGTGTTTTTAAATATATTCACGGATATGTGCAACCATCACCACAATTTTAGAACATTTTCATCACCTCAGAAGGAAACTCCATACCCTCTAGCAATCACACTGCATTCCCTTCATCCTGCCTCCCTTCCACCACCCAGCAGCATCCACTAATCTACTTTCTGTGTCTATTTCCCTATTCTGGACCATCAGATGAATGGACTCATATAGTATGCACTCTTTTCTGACTGGCTTCTTTCATTTAGCTTGCTACATTTTTAAATTTTAATGCCAGTGTAGTTAACACAACATAGTATTTTTAAGATTCAAGGTATATCCGCTCTGTAGCATGTATAGGAACTTTGTTTTTTACCTCTGAGTAATACTCCGTTGGGTGAACATACAACATTTTATTTATCCATTCATCGGTTATTGGACATCAAATTCTTTCCACTTTGTGTCTGTTATAAATAATGCTGCTATGAACATCCATTTGCAAGTGTTTGTGTGGATATATGTCTTCATTTCTCTTGGGTACATATCCAGGAGTAGAATTACTGAATTATGTAACTGCGTTTAACCTTTTGAAGAACTGCCAGACTGTTCCTCAGCAGCCGCACCTTTTACATTCCCAATAGCAGTGTTCGAGGGTTCCAGTGTTTATACATCCTGGCCAACGTTTCTTAGTGTCCTGTTTCTGCTTCTAGCCATCCTAGTTGATATGAGGTGATATCTCATTGTACTTCTGATTTGCATTTTCCTGATAGCTAATGATGTTGGGCAATTTCTGTGAGCTTATTGGACACTTGTACATCTTTGGAGAAATGCCTATTCAAATCCTTTGCCTATTTTAAAATTTCTTTTATTTTCAAGTTGTTTACATTTTGGATTTAAGTCCATTATCACATAAATGATTTGCAGTATGTATGTGTGTGTGTGTGTGTGTGTGTGTGTGTGTGTGTATGTGTGTGTGTGTATAGGTACGGATATGGATATAATGAATGCAAGTCAAGAAAGTAGTAAAGAAGGCTTATAATTTTAATGCACAGTGAAATTTGTTAAATATTTTCTTTGGACATTGATCTCATTCTCAGTCTTTTTAAAATTTACCCACCCCCCCATCAACAACGGTCTAGTCAAATTTTTTATCTTCCTTCTCCCCCAAATTCTTTCCAGACTCCAGTCAGTGTAGTCTCTCCCTCCTCTTCTGCCTAAGCTTGTATTATATAGGCCATTTTTCTTATCACCTAAATTCTGTTCCCCAGAGCGGTGGCTGGGAACCAGATTGTCATCTGCAAACTTGTGCATTACACTGAAGGCATCCAAGGCAGGGCTGGTTGAGGAGGACACCACTTTATAGTAGTGTACTTCATTATGCACAAGTGGTGGACCAGGCCTAGGCTGAGGCAGACAAGGTGCCTTGGCGGCAACTTTTAAGGAGGCACTCAAACTCAGGGTCTCAGAAGTGCCAGCTCTCTACTTATCAGGGAGTACCTCCTTAAGTTTTGAGCTCTAGGCAACTCATTTGTCTCATCTTAGTCCTGGTCCTGGATAGAGGGTCTCTAAGAGTCTGTGGTTTAGAAATGCCTATCATCTTTTCAGCTCAGGAATGGCTTGGACTAATCCCTTCATAGACCTTCATGCAGATACTGTTAAAATACAAGCTAAGAATGGTTCTTCATGTTTAAAGCAATCGAAAAAAGAAAAAAAATCAAGAGAAGAATAATATTTCCTGACATCTAAAAATTATATGGAATTGAAATTTCAGTGTTCACAAATGAAGGTTATCAGAACATAGCTGCATTCATTCCTTTTAGTACTCATGTATTTTCTGTAGCTGCTTACTCCTTTTTTTTTTTTTTTAAGATTTTATTTATTTGACAGAGATCACAAGTGGGCAGAGAGGCAGGCAGAGAGAGAGGAGGAAGCAGACTCCCCGCTGAGCAGAGAGCCCGATGTGGGGCTCGATCCCAGGACCCTGGGATCATGACCTGAGCCGAAGGCAGAGGCCTAACCACTGAGCCACCCAGGTGCCCCAACTGCTTACTCCTTTTAACAGCAGAGTCGAGGAGCTATAATTGAGACTATATGGCTTGGAAAGACTAAAGTATTTATTATCTGGTCCTTTAAAGTAAAAGTCCCCCTGTTTTAGAACATCCCTCTCCACCTGGCTAGTTTCTACCCATCCTTTAGTCCTGAGCTTAGATTTCACATCCTCTTGGTGGTCCTCCCTGTGGGCCTCTCCCCCACCACGGACCCCAATCCGAGTTTCACTGACAGTCAGTGTTAATGCATATTTCTTGAGTAACTCCTTGAATTATAAATAAAGGCAGTTTCCACGCACTGCTGACGTCTCTTTCTGTCCTTCCCCAGACCCAGTTCAGGCTTAATAGCTGGCCTCCCCCTGACCATCAGAGCTTGGAAACACTTTGAGCAATACCTAGGATAGAATCACAATTTTCCATTGATATTCAGAAGGGTCTTTTTCAGTCCTGTGAACCTGGAGACCCATGCTTGTCACCTCCACAGACTTGGCCTGCAAGACAGAGAGGAAACATTTTTCCGTCTCCTTGCCCCTGACCCTCCATTTCAATTGGCTGCAAAAGCCCCTGGGAAAGTTGCCAAATGTTTTGTGCTTACAAAGCAGGCATCTGAGACTGCCATTGTCTGCAATGGGCCAGAAAATAAAGAAGCCCCCCTCCTCTCAAGATCCTGGAGCTCTGTCCCTGTCCTTTAGCACCCCCAGTCTTTACAGGCAGAGATTTCCATCATGGACCAGAGGGAATCTAGCTTCTGTTTCTCAGTGGTGGTCAGGGTTGGGGTTGGTGAATGTGAGGGATAGGATAGCATGCTGTGTTGAGGAGATCATTCTTGAGTTTGGAGGTGTTTGATCAATGTCTTCAATCTGTCTGATCTCCAGTACTCTCATTAATAAACATGGGTCAGCCCTCTCTCTCATACACACACACCCAAAATAAGACTTAAGTATCAATTCCACCTCGCCCATTAACTGGTTGTATGACCTTAAGCAAGTCACTGTAGGACCTGAGATTTTAGTTCCTCTGGGTATAAAACAAAGTTAGGTTGGCTCAGTTGGTTAAGCATTTGAGTCTTGATTTCGGCTCACATCTTGTGTTGTGGGATCCAGCCCCCCATCAGTGTCCGCGTTCAATGTGGAATCTGCTGGAGATTATTTCTCTCCCTTTCCCTTGGTCCCTCCCCCTGCTCATGCTCTCTAAATAAATAAATACTTAAAAAAAAAAGTGAGGGCAGACATGTATTCACTGTCTGTCAGACACTGTTGTATAATTTGTATATATTAGTACATTATAAGTTATACATTTCTTCTTAACTCTGAAAGCCCAAAAGTCTGTGATTTTCCTGATTTAAGTCTTGACCCTGGATTTATGGTTGAGTAAATATTCTACCTCCCCCAGCAGTACCTCCTGGAGATTTGATCTGGAGGGAACACTGTCATTATCCAGCCCTTGCAGCAGTGGATGGGCCCAGGAGAGGTGTCTCTTCATCAGTGGCTGAGCCCTACATTGTCTGTAGCAGGAAAACAGCAAGCACTTGGTGGGCTCTTATTGGGTGCCAGGCACTGCGCTTTCCAGACATGACCAAGGTCACACAGTGTGAGGACTCCAACCTGGCTTGGGCTGCCTCCAAAGCCCAGACTCATAACCACTCCTCAGAGGTTCCTCTGGAAGATTCTGATGTAACTCATCCCTATAACTTGGCGGAGGTTCTGTTCCCTTATTAAAGTGAGCAAATGTTGAGCTGGATGAGCCCTTAAGCTGTTTCTGTCTTCAAATGTGATCTGGGTGTGACCTTTGGATGAAATGGGAGAGATGAGGAACAATACCAAATCTTAATGTGAGGGGTGTGTTGGCTATTGAAATGGCTAAGATTTGTTTTTATGACTCAGCCTGCTAGGGGGAGGAAACCAAGCCCGAAGGTTTGAATTTTTAACTGAATTGCTGTAATTTAGAAGTACATTTTGAAAGTTTTATAAGTAAGTAAGCAAGAACAAAGTCCAAAGCAAACTGCACACATCTGACTCAGAATCTATAGTTTATTCATGATCATGCTGAAATGACCCAAACTGGTGGGAGCATAATTTAGTATTTTTCCATTTTAATTTAAAGTTTTCTGTGATCTTCCAGGGTTCTGACCAACTGACCTGAGTATGAAAAACATTACTCAGAAACATTTCTTTCCATAGTCACACCATTAAAGTGAAGTTTTCACATCCTTCACAGGGCTGTGAGGCTGGAGAAAAAAAGGGGGGGGGGGCTGGTTGTGTAGTCAGATGCTAGGCAAACATTATAAAATGTCCCTCCAATTATAACTTTTCTCCTCTTACTCCAGGCTCTGAGGTTTCAGCATGAGGTACCTGGAGGGAAAGGGGATTCTGAAACTATTCTAGAGGCAGCAAAACAAAGCTGGAGTCAGCTATTCCTTTCAGAAATGCTGCAAGCATCCAGGGGAACCTGCTTACTGAAACCTGACCCTTTGGTTTCCCCATTGTGATGCTGGCCTAGTTTTCATAACTTCATTTTCAGCTTGAGATTAGGTGACTTTTATCACCGACACCTACTTCATCTTATCCCTGTGTTTTAATAAAATAAGGAATCAATTTGTCTGTATACCCTGTTGAGTAGCCTAGCTTCAGAAAATTTAGCACCAAATTATAAATGGTGACACTTTAAAAGTGAGTGTGGATGTGTCTTGAGAGCCAGCATGTGGGAGTTTGGCAGTTGGAAAACCCCATGGCCTCACTTTTTCCAGATTGTGTACCCTTCCATCAAATAATTTCTTAGCCTTGAAAAACTCTTCTATAGCAAGGGAAATGTTCATTCGAGCTCTAAATTGGTAAATCCAAAACTTGTTTAGTAGCAAATTCATTATTTTTCTCTTTAATGGGGCCAAAGAAAATGGTCTCAGGCCCTGGATGGACCAGCAAGTTCTCCTTTTGATGGCCACATACCAAATAAGGACACCGTAATGTGGGTATGACTCTGCCATGACTAATATTTTGTGAGGATAATGCCATTATTGTGGCGACCATAGTTTCCAAATAAAAAGTTGGGAACTTTTTACCGAGAGGAGAGAGGCGCAGAATATTTGAAATTGAGACTGACTCAGGAAATCCAAAATGATTGGTCTTGGAATTGCTGTTGATCACAATATAAAGGAAAAAAAACATGAGTGAATTAGAACACATCTATTTTGTTGCTAGAAAAATCAGGAGCTTCCAAGTGAATGACTTGGTGTAGTGGTAGTGAATGTGTTGTAACGACAACACATTAGAAGCCCAGAATGGAATCCAGCAAGTGTTTTTCTCACAGTTTTTTGTTTTTCTGTATTTTTTCCAAGTATTCGGTAGCTCCTGTGCCTTGGAAGTATAAAGGTAGTAAAATAGATTTCTTTGAGATACTTGGATATGCTCAGCTAAATAAGGGCTGTCCCTTTCCAAGAAATCACCTTGAAAAGCAGACTCCATTTTCTGCTTGTGCCACCATTATGCAAAATGTCTTAATCCTTTGAGCTTGGATTGACATTTTAGAAACAGTCCATTCAAGCATCCTAGCTAATGCTGGTTCAGGTCAATGTTGATGTATGACTGTGAAGGATAGGGTTGGTTTTATTAGGGGTCTTATAAACAGATTGGCAGTAAAAGGGGGTGTCTGGAAATGTTTTGAGCAAATGTAAAATTGTAAGTTCTGTTTACAAACTAGAACACAAACTTAGTCATTGCTTCATGATCTCACTCACTGTCAAGGGGTGGTTCAGAGGAACCTATAAAGCCATACAACCCTTTGGTTTGGACTCAGCCTCATGGGCATGAAGCTCATGCAAGAGGTGAGATTGAAATTTAGCTCCATCTCCCCCGCCCTTTTTGGACAAGTGCCCTTGTACAGAGCACAACATGCCCAACCGTACAAGGTAATCCTGGAGCGTACCATGTGGAAGACCATCAGAAGAGCTACTAAAGACCAAAGCTACAGTTGGATTTTTTCTTGGATTCATATATAATGAATCTCTTGGATTCGTATATAATGGGCTCAGCACAGTGAAGTCCATTAAGTTCCATGGGTTTGAAATATAAACAAATAGTGTGAATGCTTTTATAGGTAAGTATAAAGTTAGTGTTTGATAACTTCATGAACTATGGTATTCTTGAGCCTGAAGGCCTATCTTCTAAAACCTTATTCACTCCCTCATTTATAGATAAAGTAGCCAAGTCCCTACAGAGTGGAAAGTACTTGACCAGATTCATGCAGCTAATGATGAAGACACAGAACTAGAATTGGATCTTTATCTCTCAAATAGAATAAAAATATATGATACAGCCTTTCACAAAGTAACTGCTCTTATTAATGTCACCTGATTCTGAACACCAGTGCCTTTGGGGTTCCTGGGAGATGTGGATTCCTGATATGGCACCTGCCCTGGCAGAGCACATGGTGAATGATGGTGGAGGCCGATGTGCCTGTGCTGTCTTTCCTTTGTTCCATGGTTTTCCCAGATTGTAAATGACCGTGGTTGGTGCATAGCTTTTTCTGTGTTCTCTAGTCCATTCCAGTTTTCACAGCTTATCCTATCTTCAGTGCTTTAAGGAGCTGGCTCATCTTGTTGCAATAACATTGTCAGTTCTTTAAGTACTCCGAGGTGCCCTTTAAATTTGGATGAAGCCAAGTTTTGTTGAGTTCATTTCTCCCCTTAGTCTAGTTTCTTTCCATCTTTCACTTGGCAGGTAGCTCTCTCTGGTTAACGACCAGTTCTTCAAAGCATACGGAGCAGCCGTGGGATCCCTCCCAGTCTCTCAGGAGAATATTTTCCCGTGTTCTTTTTCTCTTATTTATGGGAAGTAAAGCCAGTGAGAGACACTGAGCCCAGCAGGAGGGGTCAGACTGGGCCCAAGGAATTGAGCCAGCAATCCCAGGCTCATAAAACATTAGCAGTAGAAGGGCCTTGGAGACTGTCAAGTCCAACTCTTCATTTTACAGAGAGGGAAACTGAGGCTCAAAGGAAGGCAGTGGCCGTGCCTAGGTCTGCTCAGGCATTAGTTCCACAGCCAGGCCTGGAATCCGGGTTGCTCTCAAGCCAACTCTCCTGCCTGGTGCCAGATGCCAAACACTATTTCTGACCCACAGGCGAGGAGCTCAGTTGATTGTCTTGTAATGGCTAAGTTATTCAAGCTGTAAGGCTCCATAGTAGTTAAGTGAGCTCTGGAGCCAGATTGCCTATGATCAGATCTGACTCTTTACTTACTCACACTGTGACCTCATGAAAGTTACTTAACCTCTCTGTGTCTCTATTGCCTTACCTCTAAAGTGGGGACAATAATTTAACCTACTTCCTAGAACTGTTAGAAAGATTAATAGGTTATTATATGTTAAATGTTAACATATAATGTTCTAAATGTACTAATGTTCTAAATGTTAACAAAAATGTTCTTAGTTTTAAAGCATTTAGAACAGTACTTGACACTGCTGTTGTTTTCTTTTTGATTCATAAGCCTCAGTTTTTAACGAAAATTCTGTATTATCTCCTTATATATACAAAGTTTTCTCTAGGAACTCTGATGGAATAACTCTGAATTAGGGATATAGTCTCCAAGTGCTGTAAGAGTGGCAGAAGGGTTTATGTAGTCTAAGAAGGCTTCCTGGAGGGGACGCCTGGGTGGCTCAGTTGGTTAAGCAGCTGCCTTCGGCTCAGGTCATGATCCCAGCGTCCAGGGATCGAGTCCCACATCGGGCTCCTTGCTCGTCAGGAAGCCTGCTTCTCCCTCTGCCTCTGCCTGCCATTCTGCCTGCCTGTGCTCGCTCTCTCTCCCTCTCTCTCTCTGACAAATAAATAAAATCTTAAAAAAAAAAAAAAAAAAGAAGGCTTCCTGGAGGACGTGGGATATCATTTGAGTTCTGTCAGGAGTTAGGATTCTTCTGCCTGCAGTGGGCAAAACATTCTGTCATAAGAAAATTGACCACTTTTCTCCCTTGCAGAAGTGCATCTTTGATTTACTCCAAATGTCATGTTGATTTCAGAGGCCTTCTGCCATCTTGCCTTAGCCATTTTCCCCCAAGGAAATTGTTTCATATGAAATTCAAAGTGACATAATTTCTCTCAATACAATAGAAATTTTCCTGTTTTGTTTTCAAAGCACGTTTTTTGAAAATTGCCTTCTATACTTTGCAAAAGGTTGTTGGCAACATCTCTTGATGGAAAGCAAAAAGAACTGGTTTGCTTGTTCATATAGTTGGCTTTTAATAATGAAATAAGGACCCATCTAACTGATTATATGAAACTAAAGCTAGGAAATCTTTCATCTAGCCTGTGAGTCCCCTCTCTAGGCTCTCCGAACCTCAGTCTGTCCAGGTGCCATTACCTGAATCCTATTTCCATCATTCTCTTACTTTGTTTTGTATGCAGTGTTGTCGTATCTACATGTGTGTTTAAGAACTACATACTAATACTAAATACCACTACATCTTATACTTTAAAATAGTTAATTAGTTGTATGTCACATGACCTTCACCTTAATATAAAAGACTATGCATTTTTTAAGAAACAAAACAAAAGATCATAAGGGTGGGGAAGAGAGAGGTAAACAAAAAACAGACTCTTAACTATAGACAACAAATTTGCTAGTTAGCAGAGGGGAGGTGAGGATGGGTGAGTGGAACAGGAGATGGGAATTAAGGAGTGCACTTGTGATGAGAACCAGGTGTTGTACGGAAGTGTTGAATCACTATATTGTACACCTGAAACTAATATTACACTGTTAACTAACTGGAATTTAAATAAAAACTAAAATAAATAGATAAATAAAATAATAAAAAATTTTAAAGATTAAAAAATAATAGAACTATGCATTTTAGTTTTAGTTGTCTTGAAATTTTCATAAAAGCATAGTATGTGTAAGCTTTTTACTTTTTATGCAATATATTTCAAAGTCTTATTTATACTGTTGTATGTTGTTTCAGTTTGTTTTGTATAACCCTCCTCTGTGTAAATATAGCATAGCTTCCTCATGCATTCTCCAATTGATATACATTTAGATGTTTTAATGTTTGTATTATTTTTAACAGTCCTTCCTTGACTATTATTCTCAATGTTGCTTGTTTTACATGTCCAACATTTTCTCTTGGACATATATCCAGGAGCAGAATTGCTGGAAGATAGGGCATGTGAATATTCAGTTTGGAAGATAGTGATAAACTGTTTCCTAAAGTGACTGTACCACCTTAGAGTATATGCCCTGCCCCTCCCCCACACCACATGACCTATAAAAAATTCTCCAAACCTGAATCCTCTCTAATATTTGTTATATTCCAACTTATTTTTGCCGTTCAAGCAGGTTTAAAACATTTCTCTGGGGTTAATTTGGCATTTTCCTGATCACTAATAATGTTAATCATATCTTCACATTGTCATCGTTGTTTTGTTCTTTTTGTTTTTATTTTTAAAGTAGCCTCCACACCCATCACAGAGCCCAAGGTGGGGCTTAAACTCACGATCACAGATTGAGAACTGAGCTGAGATCAAGAGTCAAACACTTAACTGACTGAGCCACCCAGGCACCCCATCATTGTTTCTTTTTCTATGAAATGCCTTAGATCTTCTGCGCATTTTCTGTTGTGTTGCTTGGGCTTCTGATTGTAGTTCTTTAGATATTCCTGATATCTGTTTTTGTTTGTGTGTATTGCTAATATTTTTCCCACTTTTAATTATTTTTGTAAAATTAATCTTGATAACCAAAATTTTTAATTTTAATAGTCAAATTTATTTAAGTTTTTATTTTATGGTCAGTGCCTTTTTTTTTTTTTTAAAGATTTTATTTATTTATTTGACAGAGAGAGATCACAAGTAGACAGAGAGGCAGGCAGAGAGAGAGAGAGAGGGAAGCAGGCTCCCTGCTGAGCAGAGAGCCCGATGCGGGACTCGATCCCAGGACCCTGAGATCATGACCTGAGCCGAAGGCAGCGGCTTAACCCACTGAGCCACCCAGGTGCCCCTGGTCAGTGCCTTTTAAGAAACTTTTCTCTACATGAAGTCTAAAAGATACTCATTTGTATTGTTTACTAGGGATTTTATTTTTGACAATTTAATTCCCTAGTCTGTTTAAATCCTTTGTATGTGGTGTGAGGCAGAGATCTCACTTTAATCTGTTTTCATATCAATATCCATTTGACAGCTCTAATCTGACTTGCCATCTTGTTATATATCAAAGTTTCATACATGCATCCATCTTCTCTGAGCTCCTAACCTAGTTCTTTGGTTAGTTTATCCATCATTGTTCCAAGGGTGTATAACAGCTTCTTTTCAGAATCCTTACTATTCTTTACCCTTTAATCTTTGCTCTGATGATGATAATGGTGATGATCATGATGGTGACTGAAGCATCACATACTTACAAAGAAATATGCAAGCAATACGAAGTAAAACACAGTGATGTAACTGGAATCAAAATCAGCAAATGAAACATTAGTACCCCAGAAGCCTTCCTTGTATTACCCCTCAGTCTCTCTTTCTCTCTCTCTGTCCCCCAAAAGTGACCAGTCTTGTCTTCTAATGCCATACATTCATTTGGCCTATTTTTGAGCTTCATATAAATGAATTCATAGGAGGTACCATTTTGTATGCTTTCTTCCCCCAGCATTATATCTGTGAAATTCATCCATGCAGTTGTAGTTTGTGTATTCTGATTGCTGTTTACCATTCCATTCAATTTCATGAAGATCCTATTCTTTATCCATTCTACTGTTAACAGCCATTTGGGTTGTTCCCAGTTTGAAGCTATTATGAATAGTACTATTCTGTTCCCTGCCAGTCTCCAAGCCCTTGCCTGAGCTGATTCCCTCTTCCCATCATTCTTCCATTCCCTCCACTACTTAAGACCCTGGCCATTTTACAAAGCCTTGGTAAGTATGGCCCATTCATTTTGTAAATCTTGTAAATTTTGTAAATTGGGATGAGACCATCCCAATATACCAAGTTACTCTCTGTCAGGGCATCTAAATTGTAGCCTATGAATTGAACCCTAAGTGCAGTACTTGGAAGGTTTTTTGCAAAAGAGGAAGAAGGAGGAGGACAAGGAGGGAAAAAGCTGAGGGAGAGGAAGAGAAGAAAAAGAGAAAGTTTTACAAAGCAATTAGTATCTAGCAGATAGGAACTAATCAGGTCTAACTACCTGCCAAGGAAGAATTTGAAAAATTTTTTCCTAAGTGTGTAAACATTGAGTTCACCTGTAGCCATATGCAAGGGAAGGATGGAGTAAAGTCTTCCTAGAGTTTGTGTAAGTCAAAGAGATAATTGTGATAAGAAATTTCCATTTCATCCTTCTTCAGAAGAAAGTGTAGGCCAGGTTCACAGCATGACATAATGGAGAAAATGACCAAGATTGTTAATGACTTATGTGCTTCTACCCTTAACTATTGCTAGTTTATGGGATGGGATACTTAGAAGAAGTTGAAGCAGATTATTAATATTTGGTTAACTTTAATGCTGTCAGATGGCTAGGTAATGGAACTTTTTAAAAAGATTTCCTCAATTACTCTTTCAGATTAGGGACTTTGGG
Organism: Enhydra lutris kenyoni; assembly: GCF_002288905.1. NCBI lineage: Eukaryota > Metazoa > Chordata > Mammalia > Carnivora > Mustelidae > Enhydra > Enhydra lutris. The sequence continues at coordinate 47,491,422 of NW_019154096.1, forward strand.
GACTAAAAGGCCCTGTGAATTAATAGTGGCTTGAACTGCATCATTTTCTCACAATGGGACAAGGATTTGAATACACTTAATTAGAAAATCCAAGCCAAACAAAAATAATGTAACACTAATTTGTTCAAACAAGTAAAAATGCTCAGATTCGAATCGGACATGACATTTGAACATTATTTAATTCATTCATTTAATCAACAACTATTTGTCAAGGACCTGCTTCTATGTACCAGGTACAGTTAAGGAGCTAGAGAAATAGTGAACAAAACAGAAACATCTCTGTACTGTTGAAGTGTGTTAGTTGGGACATAGGTTCTCTGTCTTTAATAATGACCAAAAATAATTGTGGCTTAAATAAGATAGACATACTTTTTCTGGTCACTTAAAAATGGTCTGTGGTTATTTAGAAATTTTATCCTACAACATCGTCCAGGGGCCCAGGCTCCTTCTGGTATATTTCCTTATCCACATGGTCCAGATGGCTCAACATTGCATCCATATTCTCAATGGCAAGAAGAAGAAAAGGAGGGAAAAAAATGGCATGCCTATTCCTTTCAGAGGACATACCCCAGAAGTTGTCCACATAACTTTCTAAAACATGCCATTAGCCAGAATTTTGTTAATGGTCACTACCTAGCTCCAAGGGAAGTTGGGAAATGGAGTCTTGATTCTGAAAGATCATAGAGATAAATTCAAGTGTATTATTTCTATGGCAGGATGTATACTGGAGGACTAGTAGTCTCTGCTGCATTCTACTAAAGAGAAAAACACATTAGAGAAAAAACAAATATTATATAATCAGATGATGATATGTGATAAGTAAAGCAATGTATAGAAATAGAGGATAAGGGAGAAGAAAAGAGATGCTATTTTAATAGGAGGTAAGAGAAGAATTCTCTGATGAGGTGATATTTTATCAGGAGGCATATAGAGAATATATAACTCTCACATTTCTAAATGTTTCTAAGCTCACGAACTTGCAGAGTTACTTAGAAGAAACTGAAATCATAATTGTAGAAGAGAATCACAGTTTTTCATGAGTAAGAATCATGCTTCATGATCTTGCCAGCTGCCTTGGCTTATCTGGGTGATCAAACTTTTCTGCTCCATCATTGTAGCTTGTTGTAAGAGAACCTGATCCATCTGAAAAACAGCTATGTTCATCAGAAGGATATGTCATTCCACAAATACTGGAGATGAGCATATGCATCCCAGAACAAGCCAGAAATTTCTGATTATGTGGTCAAACACTGGGTAGTGCTAGAGATCAGTAAGCATTATGAAAGTATATTCCTCATCATGAGACCACTGAAATTGAAACTTAAAGTCATCACTAGTAAAATAAACCTGGATGGAAAAATGGAAATGTGCTGGGACTGAATGGAGTCCATAGTGCTTGAAAATCATGTCGAACATCAATATTCTCATCAACAGTGACATTGAACAGTGACAAGGAAACACATACAGACTCACCAGTAGGCTTATGGTCATCTGACTCACTTCTTGAATGTCTTTGTATTTTTTTAATATTTATATGTTTTATTTTTTTTAAAGATATTATTTATTTATTTGACAGACAGAGATCACAAGTAGGCAGAGAGGCAGGCAGAGAGAGAGGAAGGGAAGCAGGTTCCCTGACGTGCAGAGAGCCCGATGTGGGGCTCAATCCCAGGACCCTGGGATCATGACCTGAGCTGAAGGCAGAGGCTTTAACCCACTGAGCCACTCAGGCGCCCCTGTCTTTATATTTTTATATATTATCTCCCTAAGGCATTAAATTTTTAAAAAGGTAATACATATTTCTTATAGAGAAAAAATGGTGTGTAAAATCTTAAAAGTGATTGATTCTTCCTTCCGTAATCTCCCCCGCCCTTATTTTACCCCCAAATTAAGTTTGTTGCTTCTGGCTTCAGATCTTTTCCTGAGAATTCTATATAGGTTTTAAGCTTCTTGTTTAACTTTATAACTCTTCCTACCTGGGAGAGTGCTTTGCATAGAACAGGTTCTTAGTACATATTGATTGATTTGATTAGTGATTGATTAATTAGAGTTCAGGAAGGAAAATGCCCAAATGGAAACCTAGAGGCTTTTGGGAAACCAAGAGCAATATTTTTGAAGTTGCCTTTGACAAGAAATATTGCTAATAACCTTTTAAGGAACACTCTGAGTGCTATTTTTCTACTCCCTCCTTTCCTCTTAGTACAAAATCATGAAGACATCATGAACAAAACCTTGAGAAAAGCTTTGTGTGATTCCCTCTCCCACATCCTCCCTCTTAGTGAAGAGCGTGTGGAAGGAGGAGGTGGGCACGACAGGAGAGGGGCCTAGCAGAAGATAAATCTTTAACTTTGTACTGGCTGACTCTAAAATTTGCTGTGGGGTGTTTTTATTGGTAATTTCTTTTACAGATGTTTTCAGAGAAAGTTAAATTATGCTGGTAAAAACACATCTAGACTCCACACTGCAATTTAAACATATTGTATTTTATTTCCTCAAGCAAAAGGGCTGGGAACTCTTTTTTTGTCCTTCCCTCTCTCTTTTTCTTTTTAATTAAAAAAGGAAATGGACCAAAGAAAGTCTAAAGTGTCTTTTCCTATCTAGACTGAAAAAATTAGTTATTGCTTTGGGAATAAAGGTAGTGAGCATCATGTCTCATTTCTAGTTAACCAGTAGTTGCCTTTAAATATAAAGAACAATGACTTTGGAAAACTTAAAAAATATATAGTTTTAAGGTGTGATTCATATTATTTCCCCACGGTTTTTTATTTTTTTATCCTCCAACTCCATGACTAAACGTTTATTTGGCACTTGCAAACTGAAAAAGTCTGGGCTGCAATAAGCCATTTGCTGTTTCTGATTAATTGCCATGGATATGCCTTTCATTCCTCCCAGTGAACCTGAAGTGTACTGTCTTGAGGAGTGCTTTCCGAAGGGAAAACTTTTGGAAGGCCTTCCTTTTCTTTGGGTTTTCATAATAGTGGAATGTGTTATACAGGCAGGCGAGTGAGCAGTTAAGAGAGAGGCTCTGGAAGCAGGCCCTGTTCCAGCGTTAACTCACAGTGGAGCCTTCAGCAATTTACTTGATCTCCCTAAGAGTTTGTCTCACCTGTAAAATGAGAATAATGGAAATAACACCTAATTCAGAGAGTCATGAGGTTGGATATCTGAAAAAGCATTAAACATGGCACGTGGTAATTGTCCCAACAGATTTCAGTGGCTGCTATTGTGATTATGACCTCTCTCTCTGACTGTCACTGCTATGCCTAATGGACTGTGAAGTCCTGTGGTAGAGTAATGTGCTGTGTCTGAGCAAAATATGTGCACATTACTGGTATCTTATGTAGCACATGTGACATTTTTACCCTGTTAAATGAGAGTCATTTATAGCCCATTGCCGATCCTACATTGTAGCCCTCCTGACCCAGTCCTGTGTACTAGCTTTTGCATTGCATCTATCAGTAGACCCTCAGGATGGCTTGCGTTGAGCAGGTCCTCGAGAAGGGTTCCTTCCTTCCTTCCTGTCTTCCTTCCTTCCTTCCTTCCTTCCTTCCTTCCTTTCTTTCTTTCTTTTTCCAGAGGGAGAGAGGGTGGGTGGGGGGTGAGGAGAAGAGGGAGAGGGAGAGAGACTCTTAAGCTGGTTCCACACCCAGCACAGAGCCCCATGCGGGGCTCAGTCTCACAACCTGAGATCATGACCTGAGCAGAAGTCAAGAGTTGGACACTTAACTGACTGAGCCACCTAGGCACCCCTCAAGAAGAATTTCTTGAATTGCACTGGGAAATTCTAGGTGGAAGCTGGATTCCAGCCTGCACCAGACTAAAGGCTCTGTCTTAGAAATATCCTCACAATTGTTGAATGAAAGCCGGGGACAGGGCTTTAGGATTTTGCATTCCAACCCGAACTGGGGCTGCCAAGGTGCTAGTCACCATAATAAGAGCCAGCCTTCCAGTCTCTGAATAAAGTTGAAAACTAGAGCAGATTTGGAAAGCAGAAGTAAGTCTGTTTTACAGGGTGGCCAGATTAGTTTTTTTCTTTCTTTTTTTCTAAGTAAATATTTTTAATTAGAAAAAGTAAATGGACAGAACTTGAGATTCAGAATCAAAATACCATAATTCAAGTTGAAGAAACAGGGAGTAGGAGTGTCCATACAAATGATCAAATCATCAAGGGAAAAATGTAAGTCTGAGAGTCTCAGGATATAATTAAGAAAATCTTAAAATGTGAGGGGTGGGAACAGTCAGCTCCACAGGATTCAACTGTAGATGATATCAACCTTGCTGATCTTTCCAGTCAACAAGGATGAAATCAAACCTAAGTAAAATGAAAAAATGCAAAATCTCTGTCCAGTCTATAAACGAAGAGGTGGCAGATCCTCCCTGCTAACCCTGGGCTCCTGGAAGCGTTTGGGGAGAAAGAGACCATGCTAAATCCAACAGAGTGTTCCCTTTCCCTCTGCTGGCCAGTGCTCCTTCCCCCAATTCATCTCCACTAAATCTTCGATTTCCTCTTCCCCTCAGACCTCTGTTTTTCTGGGATTTCAGTTAAGAACTGCAAATGTCCTCAGAGGGGAGTTAAGGTGATGCAGTGGTAGAGGGACTCTGAGCTTGCCTTGTCCCTCCAACACAGCTAGATCACCATCCAACTATTTAGAACAACTAGGAAAGTGATCCAAGGATTAAGAAAACAGTCTGCATAGTTGGAAGGAGAGAATACAGCAGATGTGAGGCTTATCTTAACAAACAGATGAAAGCACACCTAGTTAAAGTCCCACACACTCCCCACTACAAGCAAGGAGGACCTCTGTAGAGGACAGAGCAGTGGGAAAGAGAAGCCAAAACACAACAGCAGAGTGTACAGAGCATACACCAGAAACACTGAAGTGTTTGTTGTTATTACTGTTTTTTTTTTCCTTTCTTCTTTCCTTTTCTGGACAAAATTGCCAGAGAAATTCACCCCAAAAGAAGGAATAGGAGGTAGTACTCACAACCAGGGATTTAATCAATACAGATACAATACAGATACAGATACAATACAGATATAAGTAAGATGTCTGAACTAGAATTTTTAAGAAAATGATTATAAAGATACTAGCTTGAAAAGCATAGAAGACACTAGAGAATTCCTTATTGTAGAGATTAAAATCAAGTCAGGCAGAAATTAATAATGCTAAAAACCGAGATGCAGTCCCAAGTGGAGGCCATAAAAATGAAGATGAATGAAGCAGAAGAGTTAATCAGTGATATAGAAGATGAACCTATGGAAACGAAGCTGAATTGAAAATGAAGCTGAAAAGAAGAGCAAAAGAAAACTATTAGATCATGAAGGTAGACATAGGGAACTCAGCGATCCCATAAAGTGAAATAATACCTGAATTATAGGAGTCCCAGAAGAAGAAAAGTGGGCACAAAGGGCAGAAGATGTATTTGAATAAATGATAACTGAGAACTTCCCTAATCTGGGGAAGGAAATAAGCATGCAAGTTCAAGAGACAGAGAGAACTCCCTTCAAAATCAACAAAAATAGATCAATACCTGGACATATAGTGAAACTTGCAAATTACAAAGATAAAGAGAAAATCCTGAAAGCAGATCTGGGCAAGAGGCCCTTAACCTATAAGGGTAAATACATAAGGCTAGCAGCAGACCTGTCCACAAAGACCTGGCAGGCCGGAAAGGACTGGCATGATATATTCAATGTACTAAATGGGGAAAAAATACAGACAAGAATACTTTATCCAGCACAGCCGTCATTCAGAATAGAAGGAGAGATAAAGAGTTTCCAGGACAAACAATAACTAAAGGAATTTGTGACCACTAAATCAGTCCTGCAAGAAATATTAAAGGGGACCCTTTGAATGGATATAGAGACCAAAAGGAGCAAAATCCAGAAAGGAACATAGACAATCTACAGGAACATCAACTTTACAGGTAATACAATGACACTAAATTCATAACTTTTGATAATTACTCTGAATGTAAATGGACTAAGTGCTCCAATCAAAAGATATAGGGTATCAGAATGGATAAAAAACAAGAGCATTGGAAAAATGCTGTGTACCAGAGATTCATTTTAGACCCAAAGAAACCTGCAGATTGAAAATGAGGGGGTCGAGGACCCCTAATCATGCTAATGGACATCAGAAGAAAGCTGGAGTGGTCATCCTTATATCAGACAAACTAGTTTTTAAACAAAAAACTGTAATAAGAGATGAAGAAGGGCACTATATTATAATAAAGGGATCTATCCAACAAAAAGATCTAACAACTATATATATATTTATGCCCCTAACATGGGAGCAGCCAAATATATAAATCTGTTAAAAGCAAAACTAAGGAATTTGTTGATAATAATACAATAATAGTAGGGGACTTTAACACCCCACTCACAGCAATGAACAAAGCAGAAGATCAACAAGGAAACAAGGGCTTTGAATGATACAATGGACCAGATGGACTTCATAGATATATTCAGAACATTTCGTCCTAAAGCGGCAAAATACACATTCTTTTCAAGTGCACATGTAAATTCTTCAAGGTAGATCACATACTGGGTCACAAATCATGTCTCAACTGGTACAAAAAGATGGAAATCATACCATGCATATTTTCAGACCACAGTGGTATGAAGCTTAAAGTCAACCACAAGAAATTTGGAATGATCACAAATACATGGAGGTTAAAGAACATCCTACTAAAGAATGAATGGGTCAACCAAGAAATTAAAGAAGAATTTTTAAAAATATATCAAAGCAAATGAAAATGACAACACTAGAGTTCAAAACCTTTGGGATGCAGCAAAGGTGGTCCTAAGAGGAAGTATACAGCAATACAGGCCTTCCTCAAGAAGCAAGAAAAGTCTCAAATATACTGGGAAAAGTACAGCAAATAAAGCCTAAATCCAGGAGAAGAGAAACAATAAAGATTAGAGCAGAAATCAATGATATAGAAATTAAAAAACAACAACAACAGTAGAACAGATCAACGAAAGTAAGAGCTGGTTCTTTGAAAGAATTAATAAGATTGATAAACCCCTGGCCAGATTTACCAAAAAGAAAAGAGAAAGAACCCAAATAAATAAAACTATGAATGAAAGAGGAGCAATCACAACCAACACCAAAGAAATACAAACAATTATAAAGGAATATTGTGAGCAATAATGTGCCAACAAATTAGGCAATCTGGAAGAAATGGATAAATTCCTAGAAACATATAAACTACCAGAACTTAAACAGGAAGAAATAGAAAACCTGAGCAGACCCATAACCAACAAAGAAATTGAATCAGTCTCCAAAAATCTCCCAACAAACAGGAGTTCAGGGCTGGATGGCTTCCCAGTGGAATTCTATGAAACATTTAAAGAAGAATTAATACCTATACTTCTGAAACTGTTCAAAAAAAAAAAATAGAAATGGAAGGAAAATTTCCAAATTCATTTTATGAGGCCAGCATTACCTTGATCCCAAAAACCAGACAAAGACCCCACTAAAAAGGAGAATTACTGACCAATATCCCTGATGAACATGGATGCAAAAATTCTCACCAGATACTAGCCAATAAGATCCAACAGTATATTAAAAGGATTCTTCACCACAACCTTGTGGAATTTATTCCTGGCTATAGGTGTGGTACAATATCTGCAAATCAATCAATGTGATACATCAGATTAATAAGAGAAAGGATAAGAACCATATGATCCTCTCAATAGATGTAGAAAAAGCATTTGACAGAATACAACATCCTTTCTGGATAAAGACACTCCACTAGGTAGGGATACAAGGAACATACTTCAACACCATAAAAGCCATATACAAAAGACCCATAGCAAATACCATCCTCAACAGGGAAAAACTGAGAACTTTTCCCCTAAGGTCAGGAACACAACACAGATGTCCATTCTCACCACTGTTGTTCAACATAACACTGGAAATCCTGGCCTCAGGAATCAGACAACAAAAATAAATACAAGGCATCCAAATTGGCAAAGAAGAAGTCAGACATTCACTCTTCACAGACATGATACCCTATGTAGAAAACGCAGAAGACTCCATCAAAAAAGTTGCTAGAACTGATAATAGGCATCCAGCAAAGTCACAGCATATAAAATCAACACACAGAAGTCTTTTGCATTTCTATACATTAACAATGAACCAGCAGAAAGAGAAATCAAGGAATCAGCCCCATTTACAGTTGCACCAAAACCTGCAAATACCTAGGAATAAACCTAACCAAAGAGGTAAAAGATTTGTGCTCTGAAAACTATAGAACACTGGTAAAAGAAATGGAGGAAGCCACAAAGAAATGGAAAAACGTTCCATGCTCATGGATTGAAAGAACAAATACTGTTAAATGTCTAGGTTACCCAATGCAATCTACACAGTCAGTGCAATCCCTATCAAAATACCATCAGCATTTTCACAGAGCTGGAACAAACAACCCTAAAATTTGTATGGAACTGGAAAAGAACCTGAATATCCAAAGTAATATTGAAAAAGAAAACCAAAGCTGGAGATTTCACAATTCTGGACATTAAGTTGTATTACAAAGCTGTAATAATTAAGGTAGTATGGTACCAGCACAAAAACACATAGATCAATGGAACAAACAGAGAACCCAGAAATGGACCCTCAACTCTATGGTCAATTAATCTTTTGATAAAGCAGGAAAGAATATCCAATGGGAAAAAAGACAGTCTCTTAAGCAAATGGTGTTGGGAAAATTGGACAACATGCAGAAGAATGAAATTGGACCACTTTCTTAACACCATACACAAAAATAAACTCAAAATGCATGAAGGACCTAAATGTAAGATTGGAATCCATCAGAATCCTAGAGGAGAACACAGGCAGCAACCTCTCTGACCTCAGCCACAGCATCTCTCTTCCCACATCCACCTACTGGAGATAAAGGATTGGAGACCCAGGAGAGGTGGAGGGTGAAAGGCAAGGAGCCTGCTTCCTGAATCACCATGTAGAAATCTTGCTGAGTGCTTGCAAGGGACTGTGTGGGCATGAAATAAACGGTTATGAAGGCTTCAAGGGTTCAGAGATTCAGGATTTATCTCTTACAGCAGGTAGAATTACCTTATCCATTAATAACATTCCCTTATAGTGCTTTAGTCTATTGGAGCAAACAGATGAAAATTAAATGACCCCCCAAAATTATTCAGGTGGAATTCAAATGCCAAAAGTCAAAAGAATGAATCTTTACCTTTCAGAAAAGTAAAGAGCAAACCTAAATAAATGACAGAGTCACTTTTGAATAGCTGAAATTTGAGAGCTATGATTTGGTGTGATTTTATTATGGAAGGAGGCTGTATAATAATGAGGATAATACTTGGTCCTATATCATAGGGTTGTTCTGAGGACTAAATTAGTGTTATATAATAAATAAGCTAATAATTACACACATAAATTAATAAAACATAAAACATTGCCTGAATCATAATAAACATTTATTGTTTTTGTTGTCTTACTTTGAGTTATACTTTCTGCATTCAAATCCCAACTCTGCCTCTTTCTTATTATTAAGTAACCTGGGCAGGTTACTTAACCTCTCTGAACTTCAATTTTGCCACCTATAAGTAGGGACGCTAAGAATATACACCTCATAGAGTTATGGTAAGGTACTCCTTATCTAAGGGGATAATTTATGATCCCCTTCTCAGTGCCACATGAAGTGCATAACAAATTAATGGTGTCTCTGAGCAACTTTTTCTTGAGCTATTACTATGTTAGTCTCCATACTCTGATCATAGAAACCTTACTATCATTGAGGAAGGCAAGATACACACACAGAAGTAATAACCATTCAAGGCATTACATATGTGATTTCATGTGAATATGAGTGATTATATCGCTGTTGTGGTCTCATATCAGTTTGAATTGTCAAAGGACCTTCAGATCTATTCTGAGGAGCTGCCCAGCTCAGTGGTCTACATCTCAGTGATCTATATGGCTATTCTGTAGATACCAGGGCAGCAAGATTATATTTTTTCCTACCACAGTAAGTATGACTCTTTCCTACCACAGTAAGTATGAATTTTCTGAAAGGTAAAGATTCCTTCTTTTGGCTTTATTTTGAAAGAGGAGCACCATATGCTTAAATTTATACTTATTACTGTTGGATTTTATCAACATTAAAAAGAAAGACTGGAAAAAAGAGAGAAAGAGGGTTGGATTAGATAAGTGGGTTTTTAATGTGATTAGAAGAGTACCCAGAATTTATGATTCTCTTTGTCAAACATCATGAAATTCTGTTTTATGAAACATTAAATAATTAAGAATATAATTATATATTATATTAAACACCTTCTTATTTTATTTTATTTTATTTTATTTTATTTTATTTTATTTTAGAGATAGAGCATGGGAGTCAGCAGGGGGAGGGGCAGCAGAGAGAGAAAGAGAGAGCGAGAATCCCAAGTAGGATCCACACCCAGTGCAGAGCCCAACACAAGACTCCATCTCACGATCCTGGGAGCATGACCTGAGCCAAGAGTATCAAGTATCAAGTGTCAAGAGTCAGACACACACTTAACCAACTGAGCCACCCAGGACCCCAGTACCTTCTTATTTTAGATTCTAGGATAGACTATGGTGTGTAGTGTAAGAAATGTTTGAAGTAATTGATTTTTAGATTTTAATAATTACATATCTTCCTACAGAATTGATAATACAAAAAAAAAAAAAAGGAAGAGGAAAAAGGTTATCTGTATTTGAACCACCAAAGAATGGCTAGTATTAGTATTTGGTGAATTTCCTTGCAGTTCTTATTCTATGCATATATTTTGCTTTTCCCCACAAATTGTGTGTCCTATCATGCTTAATGTTTTTTCCCTTAGCCTTTTTAAAAAAGAAACTTTATTAAGATGTGATTTACATAATATAAAATTCACCCTGGTAAAATACATAATTCACTGGTTTTTAATATGTTTATGGAGTTGTACAGCCATCACCATAATCAATTTTAGAACATTTTCATCATTCCTAAGAGTAACTCCATCCATATTAGTAGTCACTCCCCATTCCTCCTCCTCATACCCTAGAAACCACTCATCTCCTTTCTTTCTCTGTACTTATTCTGGACATTTCATATAAGCAGAATCATACAATAAGCAGAATATGTACTGGCCTTTAGTAACTGGCTTTCTTCACTCAGCACCATGTTTCCAAGGTTCCTCCATGTGTAGAATGTGTATCACTATTTTGTTCTTTTATTAGCAGAACAGAATAATATTTCATTATATGGAAATACCACCTTTTCCTTATCCATTCAGTAATTCTTAGACATTTAGATTGTTCCAACCTTTTGGTATTATGAATAATGCTGCTGTGAATATTTGTGTACAAGTTGTTCTGTAGACATGTTTTCAGTTCCTTTGTGTATACACCCAGGAGTAGAAATGCTGGGTCATATGGTGATTCTATGTTTAAAATTTTTGAGAAATCACCAAACTGTTTTCCAAAATGACTGCACCATTTTCATGACTTTTTAATTTTTTTTTAAGATTTTATCTATTTATTTGAAAGTGAGAGAGAGAGTATGAGCAGGGGGTGGAGCATGATGGGAGGAGCATGAGGGGGGTGAGGGGCTAAGGCAGACGGAGAAGCAGGCTCCCCTCTGAACATGGTGCCCAAAGTGGGGCTCAATCCCAGGACCCAGGGACTATGACCTGAGATGAAGGCAGATATTTAACTGACTGAGCCACCCAGGCACCCCCATTACATTTTATAGACTGCTTTTTAATGTAGAATTATATCACAGTCATTTGTGTGTGTCACTATATTGTCTTTGAAAATGTTATGTTTAATAGTTGGCCTATACACCATCCTGTGGTTACACAATAATTAAGTCAACTATTTTCCTAATGCTGAACATCTATGATGATGATGATGATGATGATGATGATGATGATGCAAGTGACTTTATGTGCATCTCTATTCCTTTTATTTTTCTTTTATTTATTTATTTTTAGTATGCTGTACACCCAACATGGGGCTTGAACTCATGACCCCAAGATCAAGAGTTGCATGTTCCATGGGCTAAGCCGGCCACATACCCGCATCCCTCCTCCTTTTAGAGTAAATTCCTAGAAGTAGAATATTTGGGTCAAAGAGTATAGACATATTTAAGACCCTTATTACTTAGTATGACATTTTCCTTTAAGAACAACCTACACTTTCACCAAACTGTGTGCATGACCCTATCATGTCCTTTGCCCATTTTTCTAATGAGAACCTTACAGAAAAATCTGCATTTGTTTTCTGGGCTGCATAGCAAATTGCCACAAGTGTACTGCCTTTAAGCAACACGAATATATCATCTCAGGTTCTGTAGAGCAGATGTCTGGTGTGGTGTGGCTGGATTCTCTGCTCAGGTTTTTACTTATCTAAACTCAAGGTGTTAGCCAGGGAAGCCATTCTCATTTGGGACTTGGGGGTCTTCTTCCAAGCTCAGCAACTGTTGTTAGAATTCATTTCCTTCTCACACTTTCTATTCATTAAATTACTTTCTTTTTCTTTGAATTAGGGTAAGACACACTATTACTCATTTTTAACCAGTCAAATACCTATGTTCTGTAGGTACAAGTTTGAGAACCAGGGGACTAGATTAATTTTAAGACCCTTCTAATTATAACATTTTACCACCTGTTATCTACTTGACTATCTTTCTGCAACAAAAACCCAATTGTAACTGAACTGATATAACACAGCCTTGCAGGGGTACCACTCCAATTAACAGTGACAAACGTTTTTTCAATGGAGAATTTATGTTTTTTTTGCTTGTTACTGCGTGTCAAAATGCTTTTTAACATTTCAAGGGCTACATAAACATTAGCTGTTATTGGTGTGTAAATTTGTGGGGAACCTGGTACAGTCTCAGTTCTCTCCTTTTTTTTTTTTTTTTTTTGAGAGTTGTGCCTATCTCTGGAATCAGAAATATCAATGGCAAAGATGTCAAAAACTATGATGGCCTTCTGTGCAAATGTGTTCTGTGAAATAGTTTTTTGAGCCAAGCATTCCATGATAACCACGTTTGGGAACAAATGCATTTCCTATTTCTACTCCCGTCTGTATCCTCTGGAAAGTCATAGTACACATGAACACTTGAAAAGTTCTTCAGTAAAGAGCTTGTTTGAATACTAGACCAGATTTTCTTTGGCCGTGGAATGAGCATGCTATGGGCAATGCTGCTCTATGTATCTCTTTCTCCTCTTTAATCAGGTTAAGTAGAGTTCAGTGGATTATCTAAAACTTGAATGATGACCAGGGGATCTAGAACAAATACTTGTCTAGGACTAGTTCCTCTTCGGTAAAGTGAGGGTGGGGAGATTAGTTATGCTTTAAAGTCTCTGCTCTGACATCATGGGATTCCATCATTTACTTTATTATAAATGTATAAAAGAAAAACTTCTCATAAACTCAGCTTTGCCAAAAATAAAATAATAAAACCCAAACCAAAAAGTTAAAGTCATCCATGGACCCTCTGAGAAGCAATTGGGTCATGGAAATCTTTGCTCATGAATTTTTGAATTGTCCCCTTACATAAGCATGTGCACATATCAGCATAGTTTGCATTGATTTGTCTAAATGACAAATTTGGTATGCTCTCATATTCCAAACCCACAGGGTGGCAACAGTATGAAAGGGGTAGGAAGAGAAGTTTGGCTGAACAGACACAGCCGTGATGAAAAGCGAGAAAATAGTTGTGTGGAAAGGAATGTGTTGAGAGCTTTGAAAGTTGTAGGGCTGATAGGAGGGGCTTCCTGAGCATAGAAATAACATTAGGACAGGCATAGTTCAGCTGAATTTATCAGACTTTGATGCATAGGATAGATCAGAAGAGAGAATTGCTACAAAGACCAGACTGATTCCATGACAACAACCCACTAGACAGAGATGGGGCTATGCCAGGTGAGGGCTAGAGCACGTTCAGGAAGGGTTGTTGGAACATTGTGACTCATGAACTCTGACTCTTGCGGGAGAAGGAGGAACCAGTGATGACTCCAGGGTGGAGATCTCAAAAGAGTAAGTGGTACCATTGGTGGTGACAAGGAAGGCATGCAGAAAGGGTGACTCAGGGGTAAAACGGTGTTTTTTACTAGATATGTTGAGATCTAGAGGGTACCAAAGCAGCCCAATAAGCAGGGCAGGCAAATGCAGTGGGAAGTATGACAGAAAAAATAACTCCATGGCTTCTTTTTTAAAAGATTTATTTATTTATTTGGGAGAGAGAGAAAGCACGGAAGGAGAGGGAGAGAGAGAAGCAGACTCCCTGCTGAGCAGGGAACCCAATGCAGGGCTTGATCCCAGGACCGTGGGCTCACGACCTGAGCTGAAGGCAGATGTCCAACTGGCTGAGCAGCTCAGGCACCCCACCCTGTCTTCTTTTATCAGAGGTATTTGTGTTACATGCTTATCTTATTTGCTCAGGTACCATTGCACTGGGAAGGTACCTTTGTACTCCATTTAACACATCGTCTACATTGTTTGAGGGTGAATTTATAACAGTGCTTCAAAACATGGAACACTTAGGCTGCTTTTTGAGCTCCATTTTATTTTATTTCTTTATGCTTTGGTGAAATTGATAAGTGGTCCCTGTTTCAACTCAAGTACTGGGCACGTTCTTCCAGCTCCCGAAGGCCTTTCTGTTTATTTCCATCAGGCTCTAGAAGGAGTACCTATATTTGATTCAATTTGGCATACTGTTAAATTGCATCAAGTTATAGTGGAAGCATTCTTTGTGTTTTTTGTTTGTTTTCTTAAGACAATTTTTTTTAAAGATTTTATTTATTTTATTTTTTTGACAGAGACAGAGATCACAAGTAGGCAGAGAGGCAGGCAGAGAGAGGAGGAAGCAGGCTCCCTGCTGAGCAGAGAGCCTGATTCGAGGCTTGATCCCAGGACCCTGGGATCATGACCTGAGCCGAAGGCAGAGGCTTTAACCTGCTGAGCCACCCAGGTGCCCCTTTTGTTTGTTTTCTTAAAACAAAAAGGCAGCTAAAAACAATATCCCTATGGGGACTTCTTTAATGTTCATGACTTTAGTGGCATGTGGTATGTAGGTCAGGACTTGGATGGTGTGAGAGGCTGTGTGGCTTTGAAATGCAGGCTTACCACATGCCTGGTCTCCATCAAGTTACTTTCTTTTACTAGGCTTTGGTTTTCTCAGCTCTAAAATGGAGATAACCATACTCCTTATATCCTAATGTGGTTATAAGACTGAAGTGAATTGATACATATAATGCTTAGCACAGTGCTTGGGACCTAGTAAGTATTCAATAAGTGGGCACTATTATTATCATCATCACCGTCATCATTATTCTTAGCAATGGAACTGTGTGAGGTCTACAGCTGATAGAACTAAGTAGAAATTTTAGTTATACAGAAAAGAATAAAGACATATAAAAATAAAAGAGAATATGGGAAATAAGATTATCTTGCTCTCGACATCTGTTGTCTTAGTTTTGTGAGCTTGGCGAAACTTTACTTCCCTGCGCCTTGAAGAAATGAGTACTCTTGTGGCTGGCCTTAAAAGAAAATTACAAGGATTAGTGCATTTATATTGAACTTCTGGATTCTCTGATTGCAAAGTAGGAAATTTTTTTTGCAGCTGTGATACATTAATGTTAACATGGACTCAGGCGCAATTACTGGACTTAGGTTTATTTTCTGTCCCTTTTCAACTTTTATGAACCCTTTCTGTGTTTCTTGGTTATGAGACTAAGGAAATGGCAGAAAATGTGGCTCCAAGGGTTCAGCGAGGAGGAAGTTGTTGGACAAGGCCACTGGATGCTCTGCGTGGCAAGTTTCAAGCAAAACCGGTTTTGTATTTTTCTGGTTTGAGAAAATTTTCCACAAAACTGAGACAAGCTAGAGAAACCAGTTGTGTAGGAAGATTAGAACAGGTTGTGGTAAAAATGAAGTTCCTTTGTTGGAGATTAGAAGATTAGCTTGAACAGACAATCTCTAACTGGTAGTTCTTCAGGAGTCTGTGGAAATGGAAGAGACCATAGCAAACCAACACCATGTTTCTGTGGATGGAAATTGAAGTGGACTAAGGAGGTGGCCCTTAAGTAAGGCACCCAGGACAAATGAAAAGCAGTGATTAATGTCATGGCAAAGGGGTAGCGGGATTTCTTGTGATGTGCATGCCATTAGCCAAAGAAAAATTCTCTTTTATGTTTAAGTGATCAAGAAATTATCCCCCAGGATTTTCTGTCCATTTTTTGTTCAGGCAAGTAAGGAAGTGAAAGTTTAACCAGTAGCATCTAAATTGTAGCACAATGAAAATTCAAGTACAAAAGTTTTTGTTTTTACATGCCTCCAGTGATGCCACTTCTCATATGAGGGACTGCTCATTTGAGAAGCCAGTATAGTGATGGAAAGCAAAGACTCTTGAGCCAGACTGCCTGAGACTGAATCCAGGCTCCACTTCTTTGTAGCTGTGTCCCTTCAGGCAAGTTTCTAGACCTCTCCATGGCTCCATTTCCTCATGTTTAAGTGGCTGAAAAGCAGTATCTACCTCATGTTGTGAGAGTTGGAAAGAGGTAATAAATGTATAATGTTAAGAACAGTATGTGATGGGGCACCTGGGTGGCTCAGTGGGTTAAAGACTCTGCCTTCGACTCCGGTCATGATCCCAGGGTCCTGGGATCGAGCCCCTCATTAGGCTCTCTGCTCAGCGGGGAGCCTGCTTCCCTTCCTCTCTCTCTGCCTGCCTCTCTGCCTACTTGTGATCTCTGTCTGTCAAATAAATAAACAAAATCTTAAAAAAAAAAAAGAACAGTATGTGACATACAGAGTTAGCATATGAGTTAGCTATTATTATTTTGATAACTTGGATGTTAAGAGTGTGGGTTCTAGATTCAGGTGGCCTGAGTTTATGTCTCAGCTCTCCTACTTGTGAGCTTGACCTTTTTCATGTTATCTAACTTCTTATAGTCTTTACATTTGTCAAATGATTATACTAATGGTACCTACTTTATAGGACTGAAGTGATAAGTTTACAAAGCACTTTATAATTCACACATTGCCCAGTATATAGTAAACACTCAAGTAAGTGTCAGCTGTTGTTGATTTTTTAAAAATTTTTTCTTGTCTTCAGATTTCAAACATACCATTTTTAGCCCTCAAACAGAAAATTGGAAAATCTGAAACTGACAGCTATGGGGGGTTATCTCCACCTTCCATTGCTGGACGATTCTTCCCAGATTTTTTTGTTGGCCCCTGAGCAACAGAGTCAATTATCATCTTTCTGAATTAACTTTCCAGACCACAGTGTTCTATAGCCAATCTTGGCAATACATCAGGTTCCAGGAAAGTACGTGAATCACCACAGGATGCTTAACTCTGTTCTTCTGAACTTCATAAAAACATGTAATTCTGTTAGCAGATCTCCTGAGTCTCCTTCTTCCCTTATATTCCCACTTTCTTTCCTCCTCTGCTGGCTCGACCCTAGTTTCACACCTACCACTCCATCCCCTCTCCCCCTCCTGCTGCCTTTGACCCAGTGCAGCCCTTTCTCACCTGGACTCTTTTCCTACCTGCTAATTTTCTACCCCCTTGCCTCCTGCTCTCTTCAGAACACCTCCTCTGCTATGAGCAGACCCTGTATCTCTGCCTTTCATACCACTCTCGCTCCTGTCCAATTGGAGTGCAGTGATGAACAAGATGTTCTACCCTGGAGAGTAGAAAAAGGAATGAGAAAAAAAAATCTTTGGGTCACACTGTGAAAAAGCAGATGCAGAACAAATATTAAAAACACTGAACTCTTACCCTAGTTATTGCTCAGGGCTCTGCTGAGAAAGGTCAAGAAAAGGCAGATTGGAAAACAGTGTGGAGGTTCCTCAAAAAATTAAAAATAGAGCTACACTAGGACCCAGTAATTGCACTACTGGGAATTTACCCCAAAGATACAGATGTAGTGAAAAGAAGGGCCATATGCACCCCAATGTTCATAGCAGCAATGTCCATAATAGCCAAATGTGGGAAAAGCCAAGATGTCCTTCAACAGACAAATGGATAAAGAAGATGTAGTCCATATACACAATGCAATATTACTCAGCCATCAGAAAGGATAAATACCCAACTTTTGTATCAACATAGATGGGACTGGAAGAGATTATGCTAAGTGAAATAAGTCAAAGAGAGAAAGTCCGTTATTTTATGGTTTCACTTATTTGTGGAACATAAGGAATAGCATGGAGGATATTAGGAGAAGGGGAAAATGAAGGGGGAGAAATCGGAGTGGGAGGTGAACCATGAGAGACTATGAACTCCAGGAAACAAATGGAAAGTTTTAGAAGGGAGAGGGGTGGGAGGATGTGTGAGCCTCATGATGGGGATTAAGGAGGGCATGGATTGCATAGAGCACTGAGTGTTATATGTGACCAATGAATCATGGAACACTACATCAAAAACTGATGGTGTACTGTATGGTGACTAAAAAAACACAATAAAAAAAGAATAAATTTTTTAAAAAGGCTGAAAAAGTTCTGGATTACTGCTTATTATAGCAAAGGGGCTTTAAATGCTCCTCAATCTTCAAGAAGCCTGGCCATCCAATGAACAATGAATATGACTCAAGTTCTGTGTTTAGTGCTTTTACTGCTTTCATTTATTTAATCTTTACCAAATTGCAAGGTAATGATTATCATGCTAATTTTCAGATGAGAGAATTTAAAGCTCAGAGAGGTTAAGTAAGTTGTCCAAGATCATCCAGCTAGGTGAGGAAGTTAGGTAGGATCTGAACCACAGCTCTGCCAGATTGCGAGCCTCATGCTCTTAGTCATCCAACCAGCCTACTTTACTATGATAAATCTCTCTAAGTCTGGTTGAAGTATGATCACCCTGGGGTGAAGATAAGACAAAGAGCTTTAATAGGTTTAAAAATATATAATGTGTGGAAACATGTAGGGTAATGATGCACTCATACAAAGTTGATGGCTATGATGTTAAGGAATATGAAGTGTTATGAAAATGAATGCTAAACGCCCCAGGCTTGGCATTGCCCATTCTTCACAATCTGCAGCCATCACTGCTGCTGCCACACCTCTGTTTGTCCTTCAGCACCTTCACTGTGTGCTGTGCTGTACTCTTTGTTACCTCAGGGCCTTTGCACATACTGCTTACTCTGCCTGGAACACTCTTCCCCCCCTTTTCTCTCCCACCTTGACCTACCCAATTAGAATACCCCCTCTTAGTACACAACTGAGCCTCACTTCCTTACAAAAGTCCTTACTGACCACCCCATTCCGCACTAGGTTAGACCCCATAGAACCCCTGCATTTTTTCTTCAGATGTTTTTACAGCTCTAATTAATTTAAGTAATATAGCTTTTTCTCACTAAATGGCGTGTCTCAGGAGAAGACTACACTCTGATTGGTGAACCACTCCTAGCATCTCTATTAATATTTATTGAGTGAATGAATAAATAATGATAAGTAAATGGGGTCAGGGTGGGCAAAAAATGTGCCAACTGATTAAACTCCTTAGGGATAATCATTCACTCATTCATTCTGTTCACTTAACACATATTAGAAGAATGCCTACTTTGTGCCAGGCTCTGTTCTAGAGGTTCAGTCTGGGATTATGGAATTGAGATGTGACAGTACTATGTCAAAGACCTCAGACTGACGACACGAATATCCTGTAAGAGTTGGGGAGAAGGTAGCAATTCAGTGCCTACTCCCAGCACAAGGGAGTGAGAAAGGCAGATCTCCTCCCTCCCCACCAAGAAGGTGAGACTTCTCTAAGTGAAAACTGCAGTGTATATAACATCTTCAGCTAAGAATGAAATAGCCATAAAGGTCATTTAGTCCTGGCCTCTGATTCTCACTCAGTACTCCTTAGGGGAAACTGTTCTTAGGTCTTCTACTAGCTTGTTTCTAACTGCCACTCCCCATGTTTATATTTCCCACTCCTGCTGCTCACTCTACTGCTACCTCTACTTGTTCTGGGTTCTGGACCTTTTTCTGTCCTAGTCATTGAGATCTGCTTGTCTTTGTTTCAACAATCCATTAATCTGGTCTCATACTCTTGGATTGCACTGGAAAGGTAATACAATGTATTCCTCTCCCCTCCTTTGACCTACTGGCTCAGGAGCCAAAGTTTGCCTATGATACCTGCCATCTGGGGAAACTTAACCCCTGTTTTCCAGTCCTACACCCAGACTCACGTCCAGCCTTCTCTTGGCCTTACTCCCTATGACTAAGGCTTTATGCTGTTGCTGCTTTTCTTTCTTCCTAAATAAGAGATAGACCTTTGATTCTCATCACCATTTTTGGTTCAGCATAATCTAAAACAGAATTTATGTCCATATGCCTCATTCTTTCTGTACTTTGGTCATGTTGCAGGCATAGAACTCATTGCATCATATTTGCCTGTCCCATTAAATTACAAAATCTCTGAAGACAGCAGTTGTCCTTAATTATCTCTATGTTCCAACATTTAGTTCAGGCCCTGGAAAATAAAAGTAGACCTTTAATAAATGATGTTTCAAAATTAATTGAAAATTGTCACCCTGCCAGAAAATCTAGGGTCAGCCTGCATGAGCAGGGAGGAAGAAATAGGACCATTGGCTGCTAGAGGGCAGCAGGGACTATGGGACAATTCCAGAGATGGCACAGTCATCTTCAGCTTATTCAGGGGAAGTCTCCTTGGTCAGTTGATAGAGTCAGTGACATGGCCTCTTTCTCTGCTTGGAGAAGACTTCCTAGATACCAACATGCACAAAAGTTGGTGTATCAGTTTTCACAGTGTACCCCTCCCCCCCAAGCGAGCTAAAGATAAGTCTGTGTTTGCTTTTTCAGTGTTGCATTTTCTCTCTCTTCAAAGAAGTGGTATTCTGGGTGACTGAGAGAGAAGCTAAGTTCAATGGACACCCAGGGGAAGGAGGACAAGAACAGAAATCGCAGAGACCTATATGGAGAGAAAGTGAACTTGGAGAGGGGAAGTCATTTTGCAGAGAGAGCTCTGCAGCTGCTAAGAGGTGAAAATGAATTGGAAAGAAGAGAAGAGGTGAATGGGCCCCTCTGGTGTTCTTTTTTAAAAAACAAATACAAGATTTAACTCAGGAAAAAACTTTCTCTGTATTTTTTATTGCTCTATCCCTTGCCTGGCACATGGAAAGTTCCCAGTAAATATTTATTGAATGAATTCCTTAAAAATTCCTTTAGTATTGGAACTATATCTTCAACAAAACATGATGCCCAGACTGTCAGCCCTGAATTCACACCAGTTGCAGTAGTATGGAGCTGCGAGCATAGTCCTTTGACACCATGAATCTTGTATGGTGGGGTAGAGCAGGGGAGCGTAGACCAGCCCACCCCCAAGTGAAATGGCCATGCTTTGGTGTGTAGTGCTAGTTCAGGACCAAGGACAGCATCCATTGGACGATCCCCCTCACATTTTCATGCTGTTACTCCCATGCTTGTGTGTGATTCAACATCCTGGGCCCCTTATCTTTCCATTACACCTGTTCTGAAACCCTTCCCACTGGAATCAATCCAACTATTGCCTTCCCCATTTCTAACGTTGGCTACCAAGTACTGCCAGAGAGAAATGGCAAAACTAAGCCCTCAGATGATACACAAATTCCTGGTCTCTTGTCTTAGCTTCACCAAGCAGTCTCAAAATGTTATCATCACTCTACCCCATGCCCCACAATGGCTGTTCCAAACCTCTGTCCCCCGAGCCCCTCACTTTTGCCAGCCCTTTCAATCATAGCATATGGTTCTTCCTCCTGCTTCCATAGGAAATTGAAGTTACAAGGCAAGAATTTCTTTAACTGTTTACATTCTGTTTTGCCGGCTCTCAAAATAAAAGGTGTCCTTTGGCCTTCTCAAAACAAATTCCTCTACCTTTGCTTCTGAATTTTCTCCCCATTCCCCCCAGGTCCTTTAGGACCAGATGGTGTTCCATCAGCTATCCTCCCCTCTCTAGTTCTCTCTGGATCCTGCCCAAAATACTGCTTGGTGTTCCTAGACAACTATGAGATTCCATCACAGTCATGTAGATTTGAGCACCCTATTCCAGGCCAGGCCTACTGAATCAGAGTCTTGGGTGGGGTAGGAGGCTGGAATCTATATTTGTAACAGGTACTTCTGGGTTGGGAAGCTCTGCCTTCTTTTATTCTTGTGGCCCCCCAAACAGTTTCCACTCAGGAGCCAGGAAGACCTCTCTGAAGTACAAATTTGCTCACATCATTCCCTGTGAAAAACCCTTTATCAGTTTTTTGTTTTTGTTTTGTTTTTATAAGACAGGGACAAGGCAGGATGCACATGGCACACTCAAAATGGGTAATTTGAAGACTTCAGTGAAGGTGATATATTAAAGGTATGGCAAGGAGAGGCACTAAATGAGGGCTGATGTAGGGATCCCAGAGCTAGCAACAGGAGCAAAAGGGATAGAGTGATTATTTGTTTAAAGGAAGAGGGCTGTCTCTAACTTGAGCTGTATTTAGTGGAAAGATGCATCCAACCTGCAGCACTGACAGGAAAGGAAAGATGAAAATAAATACTCCTTCTCTCTTATTCTTCTTCCCTCTGAATTCTTGCCAGCACCCTCCATTGGATAAGGGAAAGAGCCGGTGGCACAGTCTATATTGGTCAACTTCCAGGGCATGGAACATGGTGGAGAAGGGAAAAGAGTGGGAGTTGGGGAAGTAAGGGAGATAGGTGAGGCCCATAAATAGAATTTACCTAGCATGTATTTCTAACCAGTGCTCAGAAGATAGGGACCAAACCTTCATGGTGGCACATAAAGTCCTCTTCTATCAGGCTGTCCCCTCCTACCTCCCATCCTCCCCTGTAGCCACTGTAGGTTTTGAGGGCTCTGGAGCAGTTCTGGGCTATTCTTTTGCTCATGCCTCTGCTCCTATTACGTCCTTTGCCTGGAATGCCCACTCTGTTATTATCCACCAATTGCCAAACTTTGTGCAAAACTAACTTGAATGACACCATCTTTATGAAGTCTTTCTTCAAACTCCTCACCAAGTAGAATTGGCCACATTCCTTTTTACTTCCATAATACCCCACACTTATTCCATCATCACAGTAATAGTTAACATGTATGGAGTGTTACTAGGTGCCAGACACTGAAAAGTTTGCATGTGTTAACTAATTAAATCCTCATAGCAAATTTATTATCCCCATTATTCAGATAAATAAACTGAGACACAGAGTGGTTAGGTAATAGACCACCTACCTAATAATTCACAAAGCCAGGCTTTGAAGTCAGGCAATCTGGCTCTAACTACTAATCACTCTGCCATAGAAACTCATGGCACCCGTACCATTTGACTCGATTTAATTAATTTATTTACCTGTCTGTCTTCCTTTACTGAACTATTAACTTAACCAAGGATAAGATGATGTTTTATTTATTTTTTCCTCACTACCCCCTTGCTTTCCCCCAATGCTTAGCATAGAACTTGGCAAATAGGAGTTATTTAATAGATGATGAATAAAAGGAATGAGTGAGGGGTGAAGGAAGAGGAATCTTTAGCAAATATTTCTCTCTTTACAGTTGAAAAGACTGTAACTTAGAGAAGCTAAATAACTTTCACTGGCATAGCCTATGCTATAATGTTGGCCCCGGTCTGCTTGATTGCAAAGCCCATGCCCTCCACCCCCATGATATCAGGTTAGTTCCAAGAGGAATACAAAACTTTAATGTAGTACAATTGTCCCCAAACAAAAACATGGAAAGCCGCCTGGTTCATTTTATGGAACTAGCGTAACTCAGATAATTCAAAGGAGATTGGGAACCATTTGAGGTCAAGACCCAAAGTAGAAACTACTTAGGAATAACAAAATAGTGCTGGAGGAGTGGGGATGGAAGTATGGGACAGGGAGAAATTCTTAAGAATTCAAGATACTATCCAAAGATAGTATCTTTGATAGAATTCTTCAATAGAATTTAAGAACCACCATTCTGGAACTGCAGGACAAGCATCTGACCCAATCCTGCCTCTTTTTGAAGCCACAACTTGAATAAGCAGTAGCTATGATTTAAGGAATGTGCCTTCCAAGGAGTGGGGAGAATTTTACCAAAGTCAGTTCTACAGGATAGCTCTCTTGGGGCTCCATTTCTATAAGGGGTTATTAAAATATTACTAGAATATATTGGAAATAACATGCCAGTTAACTCAGCTTTTCCATAGCCAACTCCTAAAATGACTAGGGAAAGAGGACTTTGTCTTTCCCCATGGAAGTCTCTTTCCATCAAATAAAAACCATTTTAAAGCATGCCCACCAGTGCTCTCCAAAAAGTGAGCAGTTGGGGCGTGTGGATGTCTCAGTTGGTTAAGCATCCAACTCTTGATTTCCACTCAGGTCATGATCTCAGGGTTGTGAAATTGAGCCCATATCACACTCCACACTCCACTTAGAGTCTGGTTGAGATTCTCCCCTTCTACCTCTGCCCCCCTCAAATGAAATACATAAATAAACATATATTTTTTAAATGAGCAGGCTGTAGCCACAGCCATTGGCATCAGCATCAATCTAGCCAAAATGGCCGACTATCATCAGCAGGTGCCACTAACCAGTTCAAAAACTGAATAATGCATGGCATAATACTTATTTAAATTTTAAGCAGCTGAGATTCCTGGTTTCAAAAAGTATACATCCCAGCAATCAGTATAATAAATCTCTTTCTTGGGATGCCTGGGTGGCTCAGTCAGTTAAGTGACTGCCTTTGGCTCAGGTCATGATCCCAGAGTCCTGGGATCAAGTCCCATGTTAGGCTCCTTGCTCTGCGGGAGCTTCTCCCTCTCCCTGTCGCTCCCTTTGCTTGTGCACTCGCTCTCTCTCTCTCTCTCTGACAAATAAATAAATAAAATCTTTTAAAAAGTAATAAAATAAGTGAATCCATTTTTTAAGCATGAAGAATGAGATGTGAATTTTCTTATTAATAGAAGATCAATGTTGTCCTTGGTCCAACAAATTAATGTTGAGCAAATGTTTTAAGAATATCAATGGTAGGGCTGTCCCCAATGTCTGATATTCCTCCTCTGCACCCACACTCTCTGTCAATGGCCTCATCCTAAAGAGGAAGAGCTCGTTCCCTCCCTTTACCAGGAACAATGATCCCCGGCACAGGCTAGTTTGTTCTCCTTCTGGTGCCTTTCAGTCCACTCCTCTTTTTTCTCTTTATCTCAATCCAGGCTCTAATTGCCCAATTACAAGATCAGTTGCTTCTAAGATATATTAACAGGTTATTCCTTGGCATGTTGATATGATTTTTTTGAGCAAAACTTCCTAGCTTTTCCACAGTATGATACTCCTATGCATTAGCCATTTTCCCCTATTCTTCATGTTGTTCCTTTTAACTGGGAATATTTCCACCCTGAACCTCACAGAAAGAAAATTTGGGCCCATTACTGCATCTTTTAGGCACTGTCTCCCCAATTCCCACCACTCCCCCATCTTCCTCTTTCCTACCATCCCCTAGCACCTCAACCTCAATTCCCTTTTCTTATTTTGCTTCATATCCTACCCACTCTTTAGGACCATTCTTTTCTATAGTTTTCCTGGACTATACCACCAGTGTTAATCCTTTCTTCCTGATGTGACCTTGCACATGTCGTGTGCCAGACCCTGGGCTAAGCACTTCATTCCCATTGGCACACAGTCTTGCCAATAATCAGGGAGGAGAGGAGACATTACTATTCCATTTCAGAGATAAAGAGAAGTTCATGAGGCTAAGCAGCTTGCTGAAGATCAGGTAGTGATGAAGTGCTAGACCTGAGATGAAAGCCCAGGTCTTGGATTTACTGCTATTCTATGAAACTAACACTTCTGTTAGGGCAGAGCTGTTCAACTCCGGCATGTCCCATGCAGACTCCAAGGGCTGGAAGGGAGGGCTCTCAGTGGCTGCCTCCTTCTTCCCTGCTTCTCTTATACCTTGAGGCCATCTTGGCTCAGGATAGTCTCCTCTATGCCAGGGGCACCACCTGGAGCCTGGCTCTTCTTTCTTCCCTCTTTAGAGAAAGGCATCCATTATACAAATTCCTTCTCCCAGCTCAGCAGTCTGCCCTGGGGTGTATATGGATTCTCTTCTTAACCCCCTACCCTCTCTCTACTCTCTTCCAGTCCTTGGCTGGTTACATCGTACCCTTTCTTCACCACTTCTTTACTCCCCTTCCTTTCTGCTTGTTATCACTCCTGCATTTGCCCTCCCCCCTCTTTATATTAACTCTTCTCTGTTTCTGTCCCCGCTTTTACCTCTCTTTCACCGGTTTCATTCCATGGAGGACAATATCTGCATGGTGACCAAGTAAGAGAGCTGTGCTCCAGGCACTAATTAGGGTGGTACATACAAGTCAGTCTGCTTGGATTTGGCTCCCACCTCCACCACCCTCCTACCTCAGACAAATGCATGTACCTCTCTGCCTCAATTTCTTGTCTGTAAAATGGGCATAATAGAAGTTACTGAAGCTGAAATGTGATATGCCTTCAATGTTTGGTGATTATTGCCATTATTATTTGAATGTAAATTTGAATTGGAATGTTCAGTGGAGTGCATTGTCTCTACCTTTTACCTTTCCTGTTCCAACCATTTCACTTAGGTTACCCATTTCACTAACCTGCTTGGCTCTTAGCTATTTGAGTTTGTGATCCATACAGACCAAACCTTGGAAACTACTCAGAATATCTCCATTTATTTCTTTATTTGAAAATTTCCATTTATTTCTCTATTTTCTTACAAATAAGCCATTTTTCTCTCAAGGACCAACAGTGACAAGTTTAATTACACTTAATCCCCAAAATTTCAATAAGAGTTTGCAGTTTTCATTTTCTCATGTAATAAGGGTTAAATTAATGCCATCTGATGTCATTAGGTTGCGCTCCTATCTGAGTTCCCAGAAGCCACCACTCCGGACACAGAAGCATTGGTGGAAGACATGGAGGTTTACTGAGGAGAAGGTTGACATCACCTTCCCCTGAGTAGGAATTCCAACATCCCCTCTGGCATCTCCACCTGCAAAGGTGATGCCAGGAGTTTTTCTTTTTCTCCTCCTTGCCCCTCATCTCCTGCCCCAGGAAGCACCCAGCTCTCCTGGCTCCTACTTCATCCTTCCGTACCTAGCTTCCCACCTCAAGCTTTGAGCATTTTCTTGGAGTGTAACCCGTGGCCCCAAGCAGCTTATTACAGTTTATCTTTAAATGAACATTCTGACAAATGCATTTTCTCCCATGTCATTACTTAGATTTTTTTTATAGACTAGCTTGGGATACTAATCAACATTTATACACAGTTTCATAGGTGAACATGTTCTAAATTCCCAATAACCGACTTACAAACTTGTAACTGATACAACTACAATCATATGGAGCTCAGTGAAGGCTGAAAATCATTAGGAATGGCTTCACAGAAAGTGGGTCTTGAGTTAGATTTTGAGGGATGTGTGAGGGTTCAGAAAGGGAGATGTTCCAGATGAAGGAGTGAAGAAAGAGAAGCAGAACTGATATGGGACAGCAAAGAGGAGTCCAGAGGAGCAAACATGTTGAGAGAGTTTCACCTAATAAATAGTTTTAATAAATAGACTCCAATTGAGGTTTGTTTTTCTTCCTTTCAGCTTTCTAATTTTTAAGTCAGGGGTGACAATGCTGGGCACATAGGTTGCTGTTTACCCACACCACCCGGGGAAGACCTTACTAGTCATCATGATGCTTTTTTGTGGGGGATGGGGTCCAGATATGGCCTAAAAATCTTTCATAATGAAACATCCCAAGTACTTCTACCAGTTGATTAACATTGGCATGCAATATGAAATTCATTTTGCTATTCATGGCCTGCATGTAGTCAACCCAGTGATTTTTATCTCTACATGGATATGTATTATGACTAACTTATTGAAAAATCTAAATATTCACTTATAACAACTTTAATATAATTGTTCAGATACATTAGGGTACTATTTGGCTGAGATATAAATTTTGTAGTGATACACCAAAGCCCTTTTAACTAGTATGTGAATCCATTTGCGTTTAGAAGGGAACATCAGTCCAGTTACTGATGTTAATGGTTATTGTTCCTCAGATTTCAGTTTTGCATGGATCCATTTCCCAGAACTTGATTTTCTTAAGTATGATTTTTATAATACCAAGTAGGACAGTTACATTAATAAGTTCTACTCCTCTCTTATCAAACAGATCATTTATGCCTGGACAACCCAGGTCTACACATCATGTTTTTCACAAAGACAGTTGGATTTTAAGTGATTAGGCTTCTGTGGATTCTCTTCATCACTTCCCTTCTTCCCTCTCTCCTGACAGTTAATTCTTATCTTTCAAGAACTGGCTCAAGCATTATCTTCCCTCGTAGATCTTTCTGGAATTTCCATATCCACCATCAGAATTAGTGTCTCCCTTCTTTGCTCTGTAGCACTTGGTATTTGCACCATTAGCAGAATGGCTAGTTAGCAACGGGCATGCCCACCTCTCCAGCTGGGCTGGGAGCTTTTTGAGGGCAACCCAGTGCCTCACCTCCCTATCACCCAACCCAGTATAGGGAACCAGATCCATTCTTTATATTTGGTGACAGTAATAAATCATGTAAAAATACTAAGGGGCACCTGGGTGGCTCAGTCATTAAGTGTCTGCCTTCAGCTCAGGTCATGATCCCAGGGTCCTGGGATCAAGCCCCACATCCGGCTCCCTGCTCCAAGGGAAACCTGCTTCTCCCTCTTCCACTCCCCCTGCTTGTATTCTGTCTCTTGCTGTCTCTCTCTCTCTCTGTGTCAAATAAATAAATAAAATCTATATTAAAAAATACTAGGCTAAAAGGGGCACCAGTGTAACTCAGTTGGTTAAACGAATGACTCTTGATCATAGCTCAGGTCTTGGTCTCAGCGTTGTGGACTTGGGTCCTGCATTGGACTCCACACTGTGTGTGAAGCCTACTTAAAAGAAAAAGAAGTATCAGTGTTTATGCTATTTTACCTGAGAAAGCAAAATTGACATAAAATTAGGTGACAAATCCATATATATGGACTTTGGGAGTCATTCCTCTCAGGAGACTGAATAGTTTTTCTACTAACTAAATTGCTGGCATTCTGTTTTTTACGATAAAAGTGCCATGGGGGCGAAAGCATTGGTATGGGTGTCTTTCTCAAGCTGACTCTACCTTTGTTTGAGTGAAGGGAGGGTATTTGGATTGTATGCCTGGAAACATGCATGTTATGAGACAAATAGGCGGGCATGTCTATCAGGACAACAGATGATATCCTCTTCCTGAGTACAATGGGAAAAGCAAGAGTGTGGGGAGGCCTGCATCATGACCTGGTTGAGGGAGTAACATTTGGAATGTGTCTCAATGTTCAAAGTTCCCTTCCACTTGAGCATCACCCTTTGCCTCAGTTTTCCATAGGGGAAATGGGTGGAAGTCAGTGGAATTATTGTGTAATAAAAATAGTTAGTGTTTATTTCCTGTGAGTCAAGGACCGTGCTGAATCCATGAGCTCATGTAATCTTAACAACAGCCCTATACAGTGGTAACATTAGGATTCCCCCCTTTACAGGAGAGAAAATGGCAGCTTGGCAGTGACGTGACTTGCTCAAGGTCAACTACAAGAGCATGGGAAAGTCTGTGGCTTGAATCCAGGTCTTTCTAACTATAAAGCCTTTCTTTAATTTTACCTCCATGCTAAGCTGCCTCTGTGAGAAATCTGGAGAGTTTCATAAAAGAGCTCTATGTAGAATGGGTCAGGGAATCCTTATTAGAGTGTTTAGTGGAAAATTAATTAAATTAATATCCTATATTTTCTTGAGAGAGCTCCCAGCTGTTATGAAACTGTACAGTGCTTGATTTGATCAATCACGTGGTCTTTTGAATTTGGTTAAGCCGATATTCCTGCCAGGTGATTTCTGAGACTTTGGTCCATTGCAGTAGGAGTTCAGAGGGCAGAGGTCTTTGTTAGGACTGGAGGAGGTCAGTATTGGAGAGTGGTGCTGCCTCTCCTCAACCTTGCCTTGTTGTCTTCTTTCCTACCAGTAGGTGGAAATAGAACTGAATCTTCCAGCTCTTGCTCTTTCCGCTGAGTCCCAGCAGGATTCCTTTAATTTCTGCCTCAAAAGAACATCAGCCAAAAAAATGCCCTCAGGAGAGGTTCGGAGTGTACAGTTAGGGGATTGTTATTTTGCAGAAAGACTGGAGGATTTCCAGGGTGATGGTCAGATAATGGGTTTAGCCTCTTACAAGGTCAGGGTGCTGGAGACAGCTGCTGGCAGTCTTGGGTGTCCTGTGAGCCCTGCTGGACACCCACCTCGAGTGGGTTTTCTTCCCCTGTCCTGAGCACATGTCCTTTTCTGAGACTTTTATTCCCAATTTTAAAACTTTGTACTTGCTCTCAATTTGTATATCATCATTTTTTTTCAGAAACTACATTTCTGAAATAAAACCTTACCCAATTGAAGTACATAAATGGATGAATAAGGGGGGAAAGCCTCCCACTCGTGGTCCCCCTCACCTCCTCAAGCTATCCACTAACAGTCTGTGGCATCACTATCCAGACAATTTTCTATATGTCTACAAGTGTAGATCTCCATTTAAATAAAATTAGTATCATGTCATAAGCATTATGCTACATCTTGCCTTTGCCACTCATCAGTGGTTTAGGGCTGCTTGTGTATGTGATTATCTCTAGAACAGTGGTTCTCAATGAGGGCAAGTTTGCCCCCCACGCACACACACATACATACCACACATACTACAAAGAATGATCTGGCTCCCTATGTCAACAGTGCTGAGGTTAAGAAGCCCTTCTCTAGAAAGCCTCATTCTTTGTAATGGGCACATAGTATTCTACCATGTGGATTTTCCATCCTGTATTAATCTATCTTCCTACAAGCAGCCCTGTAAGGCTGTTTCCAACACTTTCCTATTAAAAGTGATGTTGCAGTGACTATTGTTTTACATCTTTGTGCCCTGTGAGATTTTATTTCTATAAGATAAAGACACAAAAGTAAAATGTCTTGAGTATGGGAATTTTATTTTAAAAGTAAAAGACCAAAAAACAAAACATTGTTTTTTAAGTTTCTGGCACACTCATTTGGTGGCAAAAACTGATCTGAACTAGCGTGAGGTTAGACACGGTCTTTATTTATTTAGACGTTTTGTGATTAGGGAATGCTGCCTCTGTCTCTGATGGGGATGTTACATAATAAATAGCAGAAGTACCTCATTTGTTTTATTAAATCTTAAAAATAATTGAATCCCAGGGGCGCCTGGGTGGCTCAGTGGGTTAAAGCCTCTGCCTTCAGCTCAGGTCATGATCCCAGAAGTCCTGGGATCGAGCCCCACATTGGGCTTTCTGCGCGGCAGGGAGCCTGCTTCCTCCTCTCTCGGCCTGCCTCTCTGCCTACTTGTGATCTCTGTCTGGCAAATAAATAAAATCTTTAAAAAAAAAATAATTGAATCCCAGAGTTTTCCAACTTTTATTATTGCAGTGATGTCCTGCATTTAGTCCCTATAGTCCTCATGTGTTAGAATGAGTGGATAGGGATGATTTTGATGATTTTGTATTCAGCAACTAAAACCTCCTTTTAAAGGTTATTTGGTCCTATCAAGAAGAGCTGCATGTATTCAGGTCGTAATTACTGCCAGTGACTTGTGGCTTTACACCCAAATTAGCCCATCAGAAAACAACAAGTATGACCTTGAGGAGAACTTTTTGCCTTGATTTTATGAGTAACATTTAAAATATTAGCAATAACTACACCAATTGCTTACTGCGCTTCATGCTTAAAAAACATTACCAAGTCTGACTTTTACAATGGTGACACCAAAGAAGTGTGTTCTTAGCTTCCTTTATACTTGAGAGAATGGGCTTTGGCAGTTGATGACTTGGGCAAAGTCACATACCTGGCAAGAAGCAGAACTCAAGCCCACAGTAGTGTGTGCTGCATCCCTCCTCAGTGTGAGTCCAATTCACTTTCCCCCAGGTAGACAGAGTTTTAATATTTCTACATTGATGGCCATTAAAATTTTCTGAGAAAAAAAAAATGGTCTCAAGTTGCTCTTTTGCTCAAGAGGTTGCACTGGGACCCGAGGGCAAATAGGTGAATGTCACTCAAGTCAAGTGGATATCGTCATCCCAACGTTAAGAGAAAGTCATTGGAGCAAATCTGAGGTCACAAGCTCTCCCACCAGAGGGCTCCAGCATGGAGCGTTGTTTGAAATGAGAAAATGTTAATGTCCTCCCTGGAGCCCGAGTTTGATATAATATTAGGGGAACGCTTTCAGCTTTATTTATTTCTCTTGGTTTAATCCCAAGAAGATGTCACTTTCCATTATAAAAATTGCAGGTGTAAAATTTATTCTCTTTTGTTCTTTATAGCAGAGCCAATCCAAGAACCCTCAGGAGAAATTCCTGCCCCAAGCCAGTTGGAATTTCTGATTCCTGAATTTTTGTGTGTGACCAGTTTCAGCCGAGATCACATCCAAGAAGGATACTCCTAGATTGTTTGTTTGTTTGTTTGTTTGTTTGTTGTTTTAACCACTGCTTCTAGAGCCTGGCTCTAGGAGTTTCTTCAAATATCAGTGTGCAAAGAACCTTCCCATTCCTCAGCAGATCCCCGTTCCTCGATGTACCTTTCCCACGGTGTCCTCTGCAATTCAACCTACTGACTTGTTTTCAAGTTTCAAGTTCATAATTGATTTTATATCAGTGAAGGGGAATATTACAGAATGAACTGAATGTAGACCAGTTAAGTACTCCTGTTAATCCTTTTCCTGCCCAGCTTTTATTATTGCTTATAGATGTCTTTCAACTTTTTACATATGGTCCTTCACCCTGGGTGGTTTCTCTCTGGTTCTTTGATCTTTGTGAAAGACAAAATAGACTCTCCTCAGTTTCCCCATGCAATGCCCATCCTCACAGCACCCCAGAACCTCTCACAGAGGTTTCTATATATTCTGCACTAACACCTTCATAGCCCTAGGCTCCTTTCTGCCTCAGGGCCTTTGCACATGCTGGTTTCTCTCCCTGGGATGCACAGTCTACCTACTATCTCTTTGTACCTGGTGATTAACTTCAGTGCATGTCCTCAGAGAAGGCTTTCTAAAATTATACCTTCCCCTTGCAAAGACTAGCCATTAGTTTGATTACCACATAAGTCTGTCTCTACCATAATACTGTACATGGTATTGGGCCAGGGACCAGGTAAAATACTCCAATGTAATTAATATTCATGCAGTGAGTGGACAAGCAAGTCCTGTATTTCTCTGTGTTTCCAGAGAAGTAACTCCTCTGCTTTGAGACTTTATTTTGTAGACCAGTGTTTTCTCTAAAATGTGCCTCTTTCCTCAAGTCACTCACCTGTCCCTCTTGCTGCCCCCACCTGCCAGCCTTTGCACTGTCCCTCTCCAGGTCATCCTGGTTGCCATTCTGGACCTAGTCATCATGTTTTTAAAAAATGGCTTATTTAGGCATTTTTCTGTTACGTCATTCCTTCTTAATATCAACAGTGTTGTTTTATATATAGTTCATTTATTACTATTATTTCAAGCATATAGGAAAGCACAGAGAAGCTTATGACAAATAGTCATGTATCCACTGTCCAGAGTTGTAAATCCTATTTGCCTCAGACCTTTTTTTTTTAAGGAAATGAAATGTTAAAGAGACCTATTCCCTATTCTCTCTTCCTTCTTCAGAGATAACCACTATGAGGACAATTGTTAGACTCGTCATTGGAAAATCTGTGAGTGAAAGAAAATAGAAAATATGACATTTTGGCTAGCCTTTTCAATGGGAAATATTATCTCACTCTTGTTTTCATTTATATTTTCCTAGTAAGGTTGAACATTTTTCAGTTTATTGGCTACTTAAGCTACTTCTGTAAATTGCCTATTAATATCTTTTGCCACTTACGTGTTTGGTTATTTGTCTTTTTCTCATTGGTAAAGTTCACTGTGTAGATGGATTATTCCTTTGCTTTATATATGTTACAGATACCTTCTTCTAGTCCATAACTTTTATCTCTTTTGTCTCTGTTCAGATGATCACGTGTTGTATAAGAATTTTAGATTTGAAAACAATCTAACATTTTCCTCTTTGATTTCTGTTTTTTATATTTTTATTATATTCCCTGCTCCATGATTAGAAAGAGATTCTCAAAATGTTTTAAATATTTTGCTTTTCATGTTTTGGATTTTCATTCATCTGGAATTTATTTTGTCGTTAGGTAGAAATCTAATTGATTTTTACCAAGCTGCCACATACAGTTGGGTATATTTTTTCTTTTGCCATCTTTATACTTCTTGTTTGCTTTTCTTGTCTTATCACACTGCCTAGTACTTTCATTGCAATATTAAATTGACGTGTCCTTGGGCTGTTGCTAAATCTCATTTAATTTGATTACATTAATAGCTAATAATGCAGGTATTATCTCAACATTATAGATGAAGTAACTGAAACTTGGAGAGGGTAATTAACATTCTCAGAATCACACAGCTAGTAAGTAACAGAGTCAGTATTCAAATAGAACTCTGAGTGACCACAGAGTTGAACTGCTTATACTGTCTCTTATCACAAATGTCTCTGGGAAAAGATGTTCTGTCTACCTTGCCTGCTCTTGCCCAGATTCTCTATGTATAATGAGGAAAGGAGATTTTATTGAAGTCATGCCAGAAAAGCACTTCCAGTGTGTCTGAACAAAACCAATAGACTTTGTTTAATTTAGACCTGCCAAAAGCAGATTAAAGAACCTTGTAAGTATGGAACAGGTCTTATTCCAGATGGTATAAGCATTCACCCAGGTTAAAAAAAAAAAAGTCACATCTTGGTGGAACTTCAGGAAGGAGGAGTATATCTTCATAGTAAGTTAACATTCTCAGGAATATTAACAAGTAACTGGAATTTCCTTCCTTTTTTTCTCCCTTTCTTCCTCCCTTACCCCTTTCTTTCCCTCCCTCCCAGCCTCTATCCATAAAAGATTTGAGGCAGCTGCACATATCTACCCAAGACAAAAATAAAATAATAAGATGAGAAAAACAGGGAAAAAAGGAAAAATAAATATGGCAAAATTAATGTTTGCCTTAGCGTCATTTGTGAGAGTTTGGCCACAACATAGCCCTAAGCATCCTAGCAACTGAAGCAAAGAAAATCTGTCCAGCTACACAATTCATAGTGACCATGGGATCAAAATAGAATCGTTGCTAAGGGGATACATAGCATTTCCTAATTTTGCCATGGCCCTCGTACAGGGACCCTCTGTGATGTGGGCAGTGCTTACCAGCATCTTCCCAGTAATGAGGAGGTACATCTCACCTGTACCCAGTTCCCCTACTCAACACCAAGCTCTTGAGGGGGCAGGCACCATATATGTTGTATTCTTCATTATATACCAGAGCCCAACACCTAGTAGGTACTCAGGATATATTTTTTGAATGAATGAATATTTGTAACATCCACCAATAAAAGCCAATGGCTGGATACAAGATCAATGTGCAGAAATCAATTATATTTCTTCACACCGGCAATGAACAATTCCAAAATGAAATTAAAGAAAACCATTCCATTTACAATATCATCAAAAGAATAAAATACTTAGGAGTAAATCTAACAGAAGAGGTACAAGACTTGTATACAGAAAACTATAGAACAGCATTGAAAAGTCAATGGCAGAACATTGGAGCAAATTTATTAAAACCAATTTTACCTGAAGTAAAAATATTGATATTTTAGGTATATGGCTTTCCCATGATTTGATTTGATCAAAGTCTGTAATTTAAAAATTTAATACAAATAGATAGGCCAAACGTACTTCTGGCAATTCTGTATGATCATTACTTTTTGCATCCAAGCCAGGGGTAAGAAGGAACAGGAGAGAAGTGGGGTTTTCATTCTTGGTCAAGAATCCGAAGGGTAAATATTACATGTTGCCAATAAACAGTATTGCTAGAAACTTAGATGAATCTATAACATACCATAATGGCTTTGTGAGTTGGGAAAGGGTATATTAGGTAAAACAAAATCAGGATGTATGGGGGAAATGGGTAATATTTGGCCTCAAATGTTTAGCAGCATCTAATTCACACTAAGGACACTTGTATGAATTCCCAAGTTCAACCATTAATCTGTATTCTGATACCTGCCTTAAAGACGTGTCTGCTGTCATTAGCTGATTTTTCTTGAGCCAGCAATGTGGGCCTCCCACTCTCGCAAACCACTTCACTGACGTTCTCTCACGTAATGCCCTCGGCTCCATTAAAGAGGCACTGCTATTGCTCTCTCCTTTTACAGAAGAGGAAACTGGGTTCTAGAGAAGTTAAGCCACTTGCCCAGGGTTGCACAGGAGGTGCGACAGTCCCGGAAACCAAACCCACACCCTGGCCTGGGAACCATGCCGCCTGTGCACCCAACAACCTTGCCACTTGTTTCTAGCCTGGTGAGAGCAAACACTGGTTTCCTGTGATTGGCCAGAAGTGATTTTCCCTGTTAGATATGGCAAATGTTGGATGTACTCTGGGGTCTTGTTTTGATTTTGTCCTCAGGACACCACATTTGAAGATTTGCCCCAAACGTAAGACCATCTGTCCAGAGAGTCTCCTAGAACTTTAGGATAAGCAGCTATAGTTTGTATGGCATTTACCAAGTGCTGAACTCAGAAATGTTACTGCTCCAGCAGGGGCCTGGACACGAGCACGGTTCCCAGGCTTAGTTTCTGCCTCGCAAGAATTCTCATTCTGTAACAGGAACAGAGTGTGTAGTGAAGACCTTGGGCTCTGAAGTCAACTAATACAGTTCAAATCCCAGTTTAATCATGGAACCGTCCTCATAGTGGTGTTGGAAGAAATAACTAGGCCTGTCAGGGCACTTCACACACCATAAGGGCACTTAGAAAGCTTTTCAGAACAGTAGCAGCTAAAACATACCACCTTTTATTTTTTTTTTAATCTTTCAAGTATTTATTATGTATGTTAGCCACTTTAAACGGCACTAGAAACACAAAAACAGAAATTGAAACCTTAAATAATTTACAGTCAGGTGAGGGTGGAGAACAGTATTCAGATATTCACTCAAAGACTGGTATACGCAAGACCAAAAATGTGTTAAATGCTGGAGAAGGGACTATAATGTTGGAATATTCGACTTTGTCATGGAGCTCAAGGAAGCGTCCTTAAAAATTCAGCTTATATATAGAGAATGTTTGAGAGTTTGCTTGATGGAGAAAAGAGAGAAGAGAATTCCAGGCATAGGGAAAATATCTGTAATGCAGTGTGGTGAAATTCTGTATGAGTTCCTGAAGTTCATCTAATGGGGCTGTGGTGCTGGGAGTTTGGATAAGTTCAGTCTCATGTGGTTGTGGTGCTGGGAGTTTGGGTAAGTTTTGTGTAGACAGACACATCACACCACCTTTTAAAACTGGACATCGGGGTGGGGAATGTGTCTTGACGACAGGCAGATACAGCCCAGCATTCAGAGCCTACAGCAGCTTTGTGCTGCAGACTGCGAAGTCCGCTTGGACACTTGCCAGGCCGGACTTTGAAAATTTAAACATTTTCAAAATTATTTTTAACCAAACTTAAAGAACAGGGATTCCCACAGTGTGAAGGAGGCTGCTGCAACTTTGCCATATCCCATGGGGAAAGGGACCAAGGGAAGCTTCCTTTTGTTTGTTGGAAGAAAGGAGGCAGAGAGCAGAGTACAGGGTGGGGACAAGCATAGGACTGAGAGCTCTGTGCCCGGGTGCTCGGCCAGCTGCCCCTTGAGCTCCTGGCAGTCTTTCCACCTCCATAAAACCAGGGGGCTGGACAGCGGGCCCTCCTGATGCTGACATTCTGTGAAACCATAAACGCCTCTGTCAGGCTGCAATTTAACGTGGGCCCTCAGCTTTTATGGAGGGGCCGTGTAAGTCTGGGCCCTTGCAAAGATGTCTCTGTATCTTTTGCATAAGTACTGGAGAAGGCATTGTCCTTCCTATTACCTGGTACCCTATATCCCAGCTTATAAATTCCTCTGGAAATTTGGAGCCAGGAAAAAGTTTGTTTCTCAGCTTGAACACTTACTTTTTTTTGATTGGATGACATCTATGCTCCCCACTCAGTGTGTTTCTCTTGTGACTCCCTTTGCCAAGAAGCTCAAGAGCTAAACACAGTGATTAACAATAGTGGCTTCCCTCAGACAACTCGGGGCTCTAAATCCTTCTCAGAGCTGGATATTATTGTCGTTTGCCTTTATGTACTATAATATAGAAACCACACCAAATCCCTCTGCGGCGTTCCACGGGGCATCAGTCGTTGACGCAGAATGACACAGTGACTAGATGCAGACATACATGAAGGCTGTTTCCCACTATCAGTGGCTTCTGTTGTCCCGCTCTTTCCCCACACCCAGTGAGCGTGAAACAACAGCAGCACCCGGAACTCGGTAAGGACCCACTCTGACCTGGCACTCAAGTCTTTTCTATGTGTTTTCTCATTCAGCAACTTTGTGTTTGAGGGTATTACTATTTTCTTTATTTAAAGGTGAGGAAAGTGAGACACCAGAAGGTTAAGTAGCTGCTCAAGACCTCAAGTTAGTGAGAGACCAGCCCTTTCCCTCATTGGTGGTGGTTAGGCAAGCCAAGAGGATCCCATTAGACCCAAAGAATTCCTTTAGCCCTGGGAGCCCTAGTGGCAGAGAGGCTTTAGCCCATCTGGTATTGGCTTGTTTATGTGGATGATTACTAAGCCAAGCACAAGCAAACAAAAGCAAGGAGTTAACATAAGGACGAGAAGGAGAGAATTGATGACCACAGAAGATGGGAAAAACCTCTAGGTTCTGACTCTCCCGAGATCCATTCTGAACTCCCATTGAATCTGTTTGTTTGGGGAACCCCATGGAGTCTCAGAAATGTCAACTTTTTTTTTTTTTTTTTTTTTGGAATGTGTATGGAGTCAGGCTGTGGTTGGGGGATGGTTCCTGGGACAGCCTGCATTCCCCCAGAATTGGATCTACTTGGATTCCAGCTTGACTGTGGGTCACAAATCCTGCCCAGCCCTAATAGGGTTGTGGAAGCATTTCCTAGTGTTGCCTGGCTTCCAGAGCTGGCACCAGTGGAGGAACCTGTCAGCCCACTTGGCCACAAGCCCTAAGCCAGTCCTGCATGGTAGCATCTTGAGCACCAGTCCTCGCTCCTCCTCCCACTGAATACAAGACTGGCCACGAGTATGGACAGAATGAGGAGGTGTCATGGCCAGCTGACTACCCAGGGCCTGGCCTTATAGATAGACTGGGTAAGTATAGCCTTACTATAGCCATTGGACTCAGCTGGGAAGGTTGTATTCCATAGGCAGACGTCTAAGTGTGACCAAATAATAAGACAACTTTTAACATTTCACATTGAAAAGTGTCTTGCATTCAGTCAACAAATATTTATTGAGCATTGCCCTGTGCTGAGCATCATTCCACGTGCTGGGGGACAGAGCGGCAAGCAAGCTAATCTGGAGCTGCTGATAGGGAGCTTGCTGATTCTGCAGGCTGTTGCCTGCGTGTGGTCAAGTGCTGTGCTTGAGAAACCTTGTCTTTTGGAATCTCTTTGGTTGGCTCTGCCTTTAATCTGGAGATGGTATCATTGCTCGAAACATTTTTGGAACTGCCCTTTAGGAATCGCCTTCAGAGCTAGTCTGGGCCACACAGGAAAATCCATCTTACTATTTTATAGCCACACCTAGCTTGTGACCAAAAATGGTATTGCCCTGCTTGATGACCCACATTATTCCCCAGACTTGGCTCTGATTGAGTGGCCTTTAAGCCAAAATTACATCCACCCTCTAAGGATGGCTAATCACCAACACTGGGCATATTAGTAGTCATTTGGATAATTTTTTAAATAATTTCTCACTTGCCCAAACTCCCATCACCCTTGGTGGCTCTGTAGGAACACTTAGCTCAGGCTCCCTTATTTTTATGGTGCAATAACCTCCTTCTGCCTCCACTTTCCCTACCAGGTGGGAAGCCTCTGGAAAATAGGACCATATAGTTATACCCTGTGCAGTGCCCAACATGGAACTGATACTCAAAAATGTGTATTTACTCAAATGGAATGTACAGGCTCTGAAGGAAGTTTCCAAAGAGGTATTGCAGAATTGCTCTGAGTGACAGGAGTGTCACTAAAAGAATGGGTAGTGTTAGCATCATATATGGAACTCTAGAATCCACCAGGCCTGGCTCCAATCCCTGCTTTTCCCCTTAACCAGCTGTGTGGCTGGCCCCACAAGGCACTCATTCCCTCTGAGCCTTCATTTCTGCATCTGTGGAATGGGAATGATAATAGTGCCTCTTAGGGGCTTTTGTAGGGCAAATGAGAATACTCATGTAATGCCCTTAGCATGGTACCTACTGCATAGTACACTCAGTAAATGTGAGTGGTGTTATTGTTGTTATTATTATTATTACAGTGGTGGTGGTGGTGGTGGTGGTTAGGGAAGCTGGCGGGAGCAATAGACTGGTGGTTAAGGAGCCACCAGACAACTCTGGTACACTGCTTACCAGCTCACCACCACCTCACTCCTCTGTGCTTTGGGGGTTCTCTTCATATACAGAAGAGGAACAATGATAGTATCTACCTTGCAGGGCTCTTGTGAGGGCTCTGTGAGGTGTGCCCGTAACGTGTTAGCACAGTGCCCAGCACATGATAAATCCTTTGTAAAGTTTCACATTGTGATCAGTAACACATCCAAAAACAAATAGTCTGTCTCTGGCATCCCCACCAGTCTCAGGCCAGCCAGTCAAGAACAGTCATGAAACCTTAGCAGGTCTCTCCCCCAAGCAGGTGCTTTTCCCCTGCCCCCTGTCCTCATCCCCTTCTTATCCAGCAGCAGTGTGGCCCTCACATCTTCCCGTCCCACCTGATTGAGGGACCATAGGGTCCTGAAGGAATCAATAGCAGTTGCCCATCGGGAATGGTGTTGGGAACCCCTGGGCTTTCTTATTCATGAAAAGCTACAGGAAGACAAACGGACTTTTGGCTTAAAACAACACTGCTTTTCCTGGGAGTTGCACCTTTGGGAAGCTCTCCTATCTCACAGCATGGCAGGCGCCCACAGCCTTGGATTGGTGCCTTCTCCCATTACCCCCTCAATACTAAGTTTTTTTGCAGCAGATTCATTTTGGGTTCTGTTTGCTACCTCTTATTCTCTTGAATAAAACTGTGGGTAATTGAGAAGTTCTGAATCTCTCTTTGGAAAACCTCAGTCTTGATGAGACCAGAACAATCCAAATAACTCTACGTTTAAACTCCAGATTAACAAAACCCAAAGATGAGTATTTTTTTTCTCTCTCCATCCAGAAAAGTTGTATTTCACAGCAGTTCTTACAATGCCCTGACCCTGGATCAGGGCCCTCCCCTGATTCTGGGTATTACATCATTTTATTTCAGCTAATGTAAACACTCATCACCCTGTGTATTGCAGGATTTTTCAGTATGGTTTGAGACTGGGCTTCATTCGGTGGGTCTGGGTTGTTGCAGTGACTAATGGTTTCAGAAGGAAGTGCAGCAGGAAGAGGCTTTGCAGGAATGGAAGAGGTGAGGCGGCTCCATATGAGATCCTGCAAAGGGATTAAGATCTGGCACAGACTTGGACTCTGTGCAGCCTCTTAGGCAGAGAGCCTGGGGAGAGGGAAGCAGGCTGTCAGCTGGGGCTTTGCACGCTCTCAGCCTGCCTTGAGGGTTGGTTGGCTCTTCCCGCTCTCTGCAGGACCTCACTTTACCTTATTAAAGGATGGCTGTGGATGCTGGAAGCTTAAGGAAGACCAGGTAAGGGCTCTTGTTGTCCACAGATACCCTGATGTCTTTAATGCATGGGATCCTGGGGACTTTTCCTTCACTCACACCCTGTGCAGTGTTAGCCAGAATACAATTCCTGTGAGACATTTCACAGAGAAGATCAGGGAAGTTTCTTTCCTAGTTAAGAGAATTTCTAAAATGTTTTAGCCGCAAATACTTAACTATAGAGATGCAAATATTTTTTCTTTGAAATCACAGCTTTAAGATAACTTCTTTGCATTTTAATCTACTGGATTTTGAAAAGAATCCTGATGGTTTATTAGATGTTTGTTTTCCTTCCTTTTATAAAGACCTGTGGTGTGTTATAGATCAACTTCTAGTTTAATGAAAATGAATGATTCATTATTCTTTGAATAAGTGGATCTTTTTGCAGATTTGATTTGTTTTTCTCTTTTTTAATCTTTTGGCTTTTGTGCATATGGTACTGGTAAAGAATATCCTTAAGTATAGCTAAGTCTTAAGAGGAAAAGATATATACTTAGGAGTTCATTTCAATCATATTTGATAGGATCCCTCTTTGAAATCAGCTACATGTTTTTTGATGCTTCAGATAGACTTTATTAAAATTTTCTTTTTCTCAGTGTAAATGTCCCTAGCTGGTGGGAAAGGTGATGCAGTTTATCTGTGTGGTTAAGTTATTTATTTACAAATATTAAAAGCAAGTTAGACCTTTGATAAGATTAGCTCAAGAAGAGATAATTGGAAGAGTAGTTTTCTGCTCACCACCAACTTAATTCCAAATTCTGTTCCTTTTCTTAAAAAAAAAAAATCTGGAGTTAAAAATAACCCAGAATAAAACTTGAAAACTGTTTTGTTTCTCTGTATTTGGCTAACTTCATTGCAAAGTACTGTGTTTAAGGAATTCAAGCTATGAGGACTACTCTTGAAATGGTTCGCACAATTCTATCTGTGAGTTTCTATAACCCTTTTCAAGAGCATATGCTGTTTTGTGAGTTATTAGGATTAAACTTTTCAGTGAGTTTTCATTCCTTCTATAGCCCTAGGAGATGGATAACAACACTAAGAAAGTAACATGAAAAATCATGTCAGTTTCCTGACACAAGCTCAGTTTTCCAGTGTCCATCATAGTGTAGAGTCGCTGAAGTGAGGAAGGGGGTGCATTTGGCACCCCTCATCACAATGAGTGACTGCCTCGGACCATTGTGGCTGACAGACAATAAATCCCTATTTATTGTCAATAAATTTATTAACAATAAATAGGGATTTAATGACAATAAATCCCTATTATTTATTGAAAGTGAAATGTTTTTCTTAAATATAGGGGACTCTAACCCAAAAACCATTGTTTGGGTGAGAGGGGTCTGTGCCTCCAGTTATTCTTACTGTTTGTGTTTGATGAGCCCTTTAGTTCCCGTAGTCCTCTGGTTTTTCCTTTGGAAACAGACTCGCAGTAGAGTCTTAGTATTGTATATTACTTTAACTTAGCATATTAGCGATTGTGGGGTTTTTTTTTTTTCTTTTAGTGGGATAGCTAAAAATAAGGCAGTCTTAAAGCAATTTGAGAAGGTGTGAGAGCAGCCATCATCTTTAGGAAAATAAAATCATGCCAAGGGTTAAAACATGAATGCAAACTCTTATTTGTGCTTTGTACATTCTCTTCCAATTATTGAAGAATCTAGGAAAACTATCACTACAAATGCTTTCCTTAATTGAGCTAAAAAACAAACAAACAAACATGCTGTATAGTGTGGAAATGGTATGTTGTCCTGGCTTTCCTCGTTGTCACATTGATATCGTCTTAAGGGACATCCTTAGTCCTCTAATATTTTTAGAAATATCAAACGAAATATATTTTGTTAACAAAATATAACTTTGCCAATGTATTACCTTATCCTCATTCTATCTTCCTCCTTGTCATTTAGGAGAGGGGGGAAACTGTTCAGCTAAACAGTTAAGGAATGATTACCGGGAACATCCTAGAGTAGTTGCTGTGAGTTACCGTTTCCTTTTCAGTGTGCTCTTGATAGAGGTGTGATTTACTTTTTTGTTGTTTTTATTTCCATTGGAATAGCAAGGTAATCACGTGGCTGAGAAAAACGTTTTAAGTACAAAAAGGTAAATAATGAAAAGCCTCCTCCATGGGTTCCAGACACCCAGTTTCCCCTCTAGGTAATGCCTGAGAGAATTCTGAAAAGGAGTAAATAGCTCTTTAGACCCAAGCTTCTCAAACTTTACCATGCCTTGGCAAACACCTGCAGGGTTGGTGAAAACACAGCTTGCTGCCCGCCCCCCCATATGCCCCCAAAATTCTGACTCTGGAAGACTGCGATTAGGCCCCAGAATTGGCATTTCCAGAGGTTCCCGGGTGCTGACACAGCCTGCTGGGACCACACTTCGAGCAGTGACAGTTTACAGCGAAGGCCTCCTTTTTCTGCGTCTGTTTTCCACTGTCTCTCCTCCACTTTTCAGAGTGGCTGCTGTTGAAATTAAGCCAGAGTAACCCACTGGGAGAAAACCATGGTGGAAAATAAATCACATGTCTACAATTAGAATTTGGGTGGAAAGAGGGGTGTTGAAGGTTGAAGGCATTGTGTGTGATGCCCACACAACGGGTAAAGGGCATTGTCTTATAGTTGATCTCCTATAAATTTGTATC
Source organism: Enhydra lutris kenyoni (assembly GCF_002288905.1). NCBI lineage: Eukaryota > Metazoa > Chordata > Mammalia > Carnivora > Mustelidae > Enhydra > Enhydra lutris. Next base: position 47,535,818 of record NW_019154096.1, read on the forward strand.
TCGATTATAACCTGAAATGGTACCAACAACTGAAATGGGCACCACCTCCATGAAAAATCTCTTTCTAGGCAGTGATTTTGAGAACATGCGACATAATTATATGTATACACACACATATGCATATGTGTTGGGAAAATGACCCTGCCTGCCCCCTTCTACCTCTGCTTCCCTGTGAACATCACCATGTCTCCTCTGTCCCATGGCAAATGGCATATGTGAATGTGTTTGACACAAATGAACACAGGTCACACTTTGGTACTAAGCAGTGGTTTCCATGAAACCAGCCCAAGTTGGAAACAGGTTTGTTTTCATTTATTTTTTGGCTCCATATATGTTTAGTGGGGGCCTTACGTGCCACACAGTGCCAGGCCCTGAGATACAGCAGTGAGGGGGATGACATGGTCTCTGCCCATGAAGCTTCAGGTGTAGTAGAGATTCTTGGAAAGAGGGGGCAAGTAGCCCAGCACAGAGATGAAGAAGGGAGAGAAAGGAGGAACGATAATGTATGATGCATGTGCTTAGTAAATGACTGGTTGCATGGATGCAGCCCTTCCAGTTCATGTTCTGTTCAGTTAAACAGTTACTCAGGGCAGGTAATCACATTAGGATGATGGGGACACCCATGAAATTAAAACATAGTTCTTGCCTTCAAGGCATATGCTATTTAGGGGCCCATGATGCAGCTCTCAACTGTTCAGCCCTGTACCATTTTCCAAGAGCTTCCCCATATATGGTGGTGCCCTAGTGATAGTGTGATGTGGGTTGGATAATAAAATAGAATTACTTGTTTCTGGCGCCCACTTCTGCCCCTTCCCAAAGGAGCCGTTGCTGCAAGAAGAACAAAAAGGGAAAACACCTACAGTGTTTTATTTAATGCTCATTGCACACACTGACATACTCTGCCACAAGAAACCATTTGGATTCAAATGGCTTAGACATCTAATACCAATAAACATGATTATTGTTTATTTCACCTGCAACATGGAGACATACAGAGAAAAAGCAGATACGTGTATGTGTTGTGGGGTTTTGTCAGAGGCTCTAAATGTCAAGTGATTTCTCCATTGGGGTCAGCCCAACTTAGAAATCCAGTGGGGTCAATAAATTGCACCATGAGGAGAAAACTGGCAATGACTGCAAGCTGAGGCAGGTGTGGACAAGGGGAAGCCTTGGGGCATTCCAGAACAGTGACTCCATTTTTGCAACAATTGGCAGAGGGAGTTGTACACTGGCACGAGTTGGGTAAAGACAATCTGGTGAAAATGAAGAGAGCAGAGGAAGGAAATCAATAATATGGAAACTGTCCCGTGCATGTCTCAGAGGTAACGTGCCCACCTCTCTCCATTAGTCCCAGTAGTGTGACTTGAGAGCAAAGAACAGGAGGGTTGTGAAGGCTAATTTGGGAAGCTGAGAAAGAGCTGAAGATCAGAACCTTTTGTGGTCATTTCTGAGGTATAGTCATGTGTGTGTGTATATATATATATATATATATATGGGGGGGCTGTAGTCTGTTGATGGCTATCATACGTAACACAGAAACAGGTGGGATTTGAAGGTCCTAGTGAGAGCAGATACTGGGCTATTGTGTTTCTTAGTCAGGATTCAAAGGTTCTTGTCAGACAGCTGGAAGAGAAGGGTAAGAAACCAGAGTCATGAAACAGATTGTCAGAGTAGTGGAGAAATCCAAGGAGCCTCAGCATAAAAATGGCATCAGGAAATGCCCAGTGGATGGAAATAGCCAACAGTTCATGAAAATATGGCAATAGAAAGGGGTTATAAGCCACCTGACAAGGATAATGAGATTGAGTTGGAAACTGCAATAGGACTGGCTGAGCTAAAGAATCAGGCCAATTAGTAATAATGAGGGTGTTTACTCACTTGTAAATTGGCAAAATATCTCCCTGGGATGAATTAGGACAAATGATCATTTCCTGCCCTAATGATTTTACAGAAGAAAAAGGAAGAGAACCACCATAGAAGGTGCAGAGAGTATCTGTGTGTGACCATTGTAATTTAATAACTCTAATAAGTTTAAGTTGAATAGTCTGGTGTAAGGACGGAAAACCAAGATAATGTATACATAAAAAGAAGAAAAGCATGTACATTGTAACAGATAGGAGTTATGAAAGAAAAAAAAGTCAATCAGCCTCAAGAATCTTGCCAGCTAACTTTTAGAAACACTACCAACATGTTTTAGAAAGCGCGAAGTATGATAGGATTTGAAAAACCATTTTGGGGGCTGGGGTTGAAAAGAACCAGCTTTCTTCCTACCTCCCCTTCTTTGGCCAACATGGTAAGAGTAAATGTTTGCTAAACACTTACTTTGTGCCAGGCATTGGGCACAACCCTCAATGGCCTTTCTTCATTTGATTCTCATGGCCCTGGAGGTTGGGATAATAATCATGATTTACAGAATCAGCCCAAAAAGGATTGCTTGAGACAAAGGCACATTCATAAGAAAGAGATATGTTAAAAAAAAAAAAAAAAAAGAAAAGAAAAAAGAAAGTTAATTCTGTTGCAAAAACAGGGGAACCCACCTAGGAAACCAGAGTTTCAGAAACAGAAGGGATCCACACATCATTTAAGGAGCATCCTATAAGGAGCAGACATAAGAACAGAAAGAAGAGGGTCTTTTAAAGTAATTGAAGTGAAGCAACCAGCCAAAGACCTGGTAGAACCTTTGTAGATGATCAGAACACTCCTTTTGATATATGAAAAAGAGCCAGCAGACATAATAAATTATTTGCTCTGAAATTTTCTGAAAAACATATCAAAATGAATATCACTCTTAAAGTATCTTTAGAAGCAGAGGTACTAGATCAAGTAGTAGCTAATGCACAGAATGTTCTAGACCTAGTTGACAAATTGGATGTGGATAAATCACGGGGACAAGTTGGCATTCATCCAAGAGTTCTGAAGGAATTCAAGGGTGAAATTGTGGGACTGCTGGTCAGAGCATCTAATATTTAGCTTCAAAATCCGGCAATCCCCTAACCTTCTTTGTCTCATAAAATTGCCTGGCCCCATCCGTCTGCACTACATTATTTGAACCTAAATTATAATATATATATAAAACATGAAATATGATAAATAAGAAAATATCTTTTAAGCAGCAGTGATTTTGCATTTTGCCAAACCCTGTTGTGTCACAGTCTTGAAAGTCTTTGTGAACATTCCATTCTTGAAATTGCTGAGAATTACCCAACCCCTTACGATTATGTAAAATAAGCTTATAATTATTCATGTGAACTCAGTAGCAAAAGCACAGAGAAAGAAATGGGCAGTGACTCAGTGTTTTGAGAGAATATTTAGCATACAGAGCTGCTTCGCTAAAGGGGGAATAGATTCCTGCGGCCTCAGAAACGGACGCTCAATGTCCATTAATTACATAAAAGGCATGTGGAGGATTTGAAAACTAATCAGCTTTTGAGCCCCTAACTGCACAGTCCAGCTGCCCCATTTGCCCGGTGGTCTGGCCCTGCTCCCAGCTGGCTCGGGCCGTCTTCCCTTTCTCATGGCCTTGACTTTGTCTAGCCCGACGTGAGTCCTAGCGCAGACACCCTGTTCTCTGAGTTGTTGCAGGCAGACCTAGCTCTCTGTCACCCCTAGCCTGCAGTTCACAGAGCAAGGGTAGGATGGGGGGCCTGGTCAGAGTCAGAAGAGGGTTTGTGCTGAGCGACATGGAGAGGCCAGTACAGAGAGTCGGTCAGGAACAAAGCAAACGGAAGCAACTAAGAGATGGGAGCTGGGGTGAAGGTCATTCGGCCATTTAGAGGGTCTTTTCTGAGCACCTGGAATGGGCCAGGCATCATACGGGGATACAGATATGAATGAGACAGCCACTGTGAGAAAGATAAACAAGTAAACAGTTCCACTGAGGCGGGCTTTCGCAACTTCACCACTGGTGGTGTTTGGGGCTGGATCACTCTTCGTTCTGGGAGGTTTCCTCTGCATTGCAGGATGTTTCGTGGCATCCCTGACCTCCACTCACTAGGTGCCAGCAGTATCTGCTCACACACGCCATCGTGACAACCAAAAATGTCTCCAGATAATGCCAAATGTCCCCTGGAAGTAAATTGTCCCCCGTGGTTAATTGCTGCAGTAAGGTATGAGAAGTGCCTGAATAGAGAAAGAAGAGGCAATTAATTATGGGCACTCCTGGCAGGTCCTCTTAACCCAGACCTTGTGGGGAGGGGAGGTTCCTGGAGCAACTCCTAGGAAAGAGGAGACCTGCAGAGTGAGTGTCCTTAAGGGCAAGTTCACAGGAGTATCAGGAAGGGCAGTGCTCCCGGCTGAGGGAATAGCCAGGCCTGGAGACAGGGGAGGACGCCTCCGGCCAGCTGGGTGGTGACTCATGGGTGGGAGACACTCTTTCTGGTGCACAGCCTTATCCCCAAGAGGCAGCATCTTACTCCCGGGATCTGCCAGCAGGTTAATGAGTTTGGGTGCCATGCTTACACCCAAGCAGCTGCCACTGGAGGAGGAACGACCCTGGTTTAGAAATGTTTAGCCCCATGGTCAGAAGTACAGGGGAGGAAATGGGTATCCAGTCCCCTTGGTGAATTTCCATAAAACTCAGCTCTAATGTCTACTTTTGATTAGTTAATAGAATGAAATTAGAGCAAGATTCAAAACTTGTTAGCAAAAAACTTTTCTCAGAAGGCTAACCCAAGAATTGCTTCCAGTTACTGGCATTACCCAGTGTTTCAGGAGCTAACAAAGAATATATTTTAACCATCTTTAAGATGCCTCCCTGTTTAAACAACTCTTTTCTAGAGAGGCTGATTTCTGTTTCTGCCAGGAAAGGGGCTGTAAGCCACGTGCTGGGTCTACCTCAGGACACATACAAGGGGGAACACATTTGGGAAAGATAGAACTCTGAGCAGCAGGCCTGATTTCATACAGCTAATAAGGGTTACAGGTGGGATTTGAGCCCACCTGCTAGACTCTGATCCCATGTGCCTTCAACTTCCATATTCTGAAGGAACCACCTAGGCCTATGGTCCTTGCTGGAGGCCATCTCCCATGCCATAAAGACAGGCTGGTTGGGGGTTTCCTCAGGTTGCATAGCAGATCTGGACTTGTCATCTCCAGCTGTTCTTGGGGACTTCTCATGATCCAGATACATCCTTATTTGGGCCATCAGTTCATTGCTGAGATGATCATTTGGGCCATCAGACATTGCTGAGATGGCTTCACAAGGCCAGACCTCAATTCTCTTCACCCTCCTAGCACCTGTCCTGCTGCTTCCATGGACAGTATGGAATGATGCTCAAGAGTCCTGGACCAGGATTTGGGAGACCTAGATTCTAGGTACCCCTGACTTTCACTTCTCTTTTGGTCTTGAGTGTGTTGCTTATCCAGCTGACTCATTTGTGAAATGATGAGCTAACCATAAACTCTACCTAGTTGTCCCACTGTTTGCCCTGGGTATGGAATAACAATGGTTATAAGGCAGGCTGAAAAGATGCGTAATTTAACAATCGTCAAGAGGTACAGTGTCAGCAAGGGGAGGGACAAATTGAATTGGTACACAGGAGGAACTTAACTCATGTGTATTGAACAAAAGAATGAAAGAAACTCCATCAGGAGGTAAGTCCCAGAGAGGCACTTCATATCAGAGAGTCTAATTTCCCTGTCAGGCAAATAGCTGGAACTTACAATGAAAAGGAAGCTCTCTGAACACTTAGGTCACCTAACATGTTTGTTCTAGGGCACAAGAGCTTCTATGAAAGAAAGCCCAAGAAGATCATAACTGACAGGATCCCACCAATTACCTTTGACAGAGAGTGAAACTGAAGATCAGAAACATTGGTGGTTAAATCAAGTTCACATGCAGTATCACTGGCTGCCCAGGGCAGAGCATGAAGGGGAAGAAAGAGATAAAGGTGATGCTGAGGTTTCTAGCCAGATAGTGGAAGGAAGGAGATAGTAGAAATAGTAGAGTTGGGATGGGGGGACAGTGAGCCTCTTTGTGGAAGGTGACAAGGTCAGTTAGGAGAGGGCTCATGTGGAAGGCGAGTCAGAATGGTCCATGTGAGTGTTCATCACAACCGGTGCTTAACCTCACTTGGATGAACACATTTGGGAAGCTTTTCACATCAAGGAAACTGTGTTTTCTTAGAAGAAAAGTAGTTGCAGAACAAAACAGAAGATTTTGGGGGACTCACACCATTCATTCTTTTTTTAAACAAACAAAAAACCTTATTGTGTGAGTTTTTTTTTTTTTAAACAAATATAAAAATACTGAGAATAGTATAATGAATCTCCTGGGGCCCATCACCTTGTTCACCATTTATCAACATTTGCCGGTGGTGTTTCATCGGTCACCTCTCAGAAGTATCTGCCCCTCCTGCTGGAGTATCTAAAATAGACCCCTGAATTGTATCATCTCATCCATAAAGAGTTCATTATATATTTTTGAGAAATAAAGACTTTTTTTTGGAAAATAACTGCTGTATTATCCATACCTAAACAAATAAATTATTCCAAATTATAATTTAATAATGAGCCTGTATTCAGATTTCCCTGATTGGCTTTTCAAAATAAAGATTTTATTTATTTATTTGTTAGAGAGAGGGAGAGAGCACAAGCAGGGAGAGAAGCAGGCAAAGGGAGAAGCAGACTCCCCACTGAGCAGGGACCCTGGGATCATGACCTGAGCTGAAGGTAGACACTTAACCACACTTAACGGAGCCACCCAGGTGTCCCTGAAAAAGGGCTCTTAATATTTGATTTTTGGAATCAGGAATCAGATGAGAGATATTACATTTAAGTGATATGTCTCTTGAGTCTTTCAATCTCTAGTATTCCTCTTCTTTTAGACACCATTTACTTGTTGAAGAAGCTGTGGCAACTGTCCATGGAACATTCAGTCTCTTTTAGAGCATTTTGAACTCCCCTTTGAGATTTACTTCTTATAATTGCAACGAGCTTATGATTGTTCGGTGACTCTGGAATTCTCTCTCTCGTATTCCTTCTGTCTCAGGAGTCTCCACCATTGTGGTTGCTGCTGCTTCTGATTTGAAGAGCAAACTAGGGGCCAGGCTGAGCAAGGGCAGCCATATTTGCTTTCCCAGTGGTGCCACGAGAACACAGCATGTGTAGCGCTGTGCCAGGCCATTCCCAACAGGGAAAGGGGAATTGCCTTCACATGGCCCCCACGGAGCTCATCACTCAGTGGGAAGGAAGAAGATGACACACAACTAACAGGTTAACACAAGGCAGCACAGTGTAGAGAAGTCAAAAAAGGCTCCAACCTCAGCCCTGACACTTAAAAGCTGCGAGATTGCAAACCTGTCACTTCACCTTTCTGAACCTAACCCCTTATCTTTCAAGTAAGGACAGTAAACTCAGGCTTATATGAGAAGCAGGCAGCATGGGCCCTCCAGTAAGATAATCAGAATCTGACTCTAAGCTCTGTTTCTTCCTAATGGTATTAAGTACGGCCACTTCACTCTGTGCCAGTCCTATCCCTAGCACTCTGTGATCCATTTTAGAGATGGCAAGACTGAGGCTTAGAGGAGCAGTCTGGTGCACATTTACCTCATTAGTGACCTGGGATTGAACCCAGGCAGACGAATTCAGAGCTCACACAAACTGCTGGGATATATTACTTTTCCCATTGAGGTTTATCAAAACTCAATACCCTTGTTTGTGAGGGGGGAGATGTTATATCCATTTTATGGAACTATTCTGAAAATCAGACAAGAAAATATATTCAGCAGATAGCAAATGCTCCCAAGTATTTGTTTACTTGGTTGTTATAAAATAGTAAATTTGTATGCCAGTGGTTAGACAATGCTGTAGAACATGACATTGTGCAGAACGATTTGTAAAAGTATTAGAAGTGTGGAGAAAGGAAGCTTTAATTTGGGTTGAAGTCCTTTTGGCAGTGGAGCAGGCAGGTAGGACCCGGCAGGTATCTGACTATCACAGGAGATAAAGGTGCATTCCAGGAAGGAAGAGCAGCCCAAGCAGGGAGACTTGATAGAAAAGTGTTTTAAAAACCTGCTTTAAACTTCCTAGCTGTCTTATGAGTGCAAGTGCATGTTTAAATGGTCAGGGAAAGCACACAGAGATGTCCCTGGCCCCTTTCAGAAGGGTCTATAGGAAATTAGAGAAAGAGGCAGTGGTTAGGAGCCTGGGGCTCTGTGTGTGGCTCACAACTTCCAACCAGTGTGTCTGTGATCTGTGAGTCACTGAACTTTGCAGTCCATTGTTTCTTCCTAGGTAAAATGGAGATCATAAAGGGCTCACATCTTAGGGTTGCTTGGGGGATTATATGAGATCATGTGGGGAAAAAATCCAGAGAAGTCAAGACCCAGAGTTTTTCCATTCTGGCCTCCATCTCCCCCTTCCTGCCTCTACTGTGGCCCAGCCTTTCCCTCCCACCTCACTCCTTGAAGGGCAGCCAGGACTCTGGGTCACCGTGGGTCACAGACTAGACTCCTAAAGCACCAGGATGGCGCACCAGGAGGATGCTCTCAAAGGCTTATTCTTTTCTGTAGATATACGGCCCTGGATGAGAAAAGCTGTGAATGAAGAGGAGGGATTGGGTGTGCCTGTCTGGACCTGGTTCATTGCTCTGCTCCCCATCCCCCACCCCTGCCCCCTTTATTTGCTTGGGTAAGAGTCTATCCCCAGTTTCTTGAAAACTTAGAGCAAACTTCCTCAGTCTGAAATTGTGAAATCATTTGTCTGTGGGCTTTTGACTACCCTTGGAACTCTTCCTTTCTTCAAGTGCTTAGCGCCGGAATCTCTGCAGATAGGAGAGATTTTAAAGGTCACTAACACTTTGTTTTTTATGAGTCAACTGTGTCCTCACTGCCCTCATGCTGCAGGCAGACCTCTAAGGGAAGATGGATGCAAACAGGTTAACCATCTGTTGCAAGAGTGGTGAGCAAAACCCATCTTGGAGAGAGGGCATACAGTTCCCTGCTGGGGAAACATGGGAGGGCTCCCTGCCTTTGTGGAATTGGAGGCTCAGGGGGGCTTCCTGGGGACGCACCTAGAGAATGAATGTGACTTAGCCAGAGTTAGCAGGAAGAGGAAATGGCATTGACAAAGCATGGACGTAAGAGAGGAGGAATGAGTCCACAATGGATTTGGGACACCTGGAGGGAGCTACGTCTGCAAACCTACCAGGCCCCACGGCAGAGCTCCCATAGAAGGAGGTGCGGTCATTGTCAGAAACCCTGCTGTGCGGAACCTGGACCTGATTTAACGAGGAAATAGGGCATATGATAAGCTGAGAGGCACAAGGAATGTAGGTGTGCATGGTCTGCTTTCCTTCTCCTGAGTGCCTTCCTGCAGTGTGACCACCGCAAAGCTCACCCCCAGGGGTGTTAGTTTTTCATGAATGAAGCAAGGACTGGATGAGCTCCTTTCAGTTCCTCAGTTCCATGGCTCTCTGAAATTATTTTTAAAGCCGAGAAAAAAAAAAAATCAAGTAACTACTGAAAACAGATTTCAGTCCTTATTAGGTTGCAAAATGGGAACAGAAACAGAACCTGGTATTGAGAAAGAATTCAAAAAAAATATTTGAGGAGAGACATCTTTGATATTGAGTAGATAAAGACTGGCAATTCAAGTCAGTGCTGAGCTTGAGTTACTAAAAAACGAGAGAGGAATCACAGGAGAAAGGGGAAGAAAAGAAAAAACCCTCCTCAGAAGCAAAAGGGGCATTTGAAAATGAGTGACTGAGGGTCTCCCCAGGGTGGAATGAGTTACTCAGTGAACATGGTAGCCCAGGGCTGGCGCAGATGTGCAGTGTGTGGGGGCAGCAGCTTTGTGTCAAAACGCTTGTGCTTTTCACGGGGGAAGAGTGCTGGTTTGTGTTTGCATGCCGGGAGGTGCAGTCGAAGTTGGAGGCCACAGGGAGGCTGTCATTCCGAGCTTTGTGCTCACGCACCGGAGAGGTCTGGCTCTGGAGGCCAGAAGGCCACTGCAGAGCTGAGTGAGTGCTAGCAGGCAGGGCGGGGCAGGCACTCGTAGTGGTGTGTGTGCACAGTAGGTGATGTCTATGTGGGGCAGCACTGGAAGTTGCCCTGGGGACCTCCCCTAGGAAACTGGGTCAGGATCCCCTAGGAAACTGGGTGCATGGGGCCGCAGCTGAGCAGCTGTCTGCCCTGCCTGCTGAGAAGCCAGATTCTGACAAGGATTCGAGAAAGGAGAGGAAAATGAGTTTTCTTTCCAGCAGCATTATAATATTATAGAACCAGAGAGAGTCATCATCATCTTTCTCTTGGCAACAACAGGCATCTGGTAGGGGCCAAATGTTAGGCCGGCTCCATTACCTCCATTACTTCCAGACCTTCCAACAACCCGTCCAGTGGGCGTTATTTTTACTATCACCGTTTTACCCATTTTTCCTTCAGTGAGGAAATAGAGTCTCAAAAAGGTTGGGCCTCAAAACTAGTGAGTTGAAAAGATGAGGCTGCACACCAAGTTTACCTCCTTCTCTTTTACGAGACACACTATGAATTGTGGTTTCTAGTCCCACACAGCTCTGCCAGTTTTGCCAGTGCTCCTGGAAATGCAGAAAAGTGCCATGGTATTCCAATTTATATTTTAATAAGCTTAAACATTATGTCTTCATTTAATATATAACATAATGTCTGCTGTATAATTTGCATTTTTTTCTTTTTCTTTCTTTCTTTTTTTTTTTTTAATAGCTAGGCAAGGGAACAAAATTGACTGTCCTCCCGGGTGAATTGTCTTCCTGGTTTTTGCCCACTTCTGACCCTCCCGTGTCCCAAGTGAAGGCAAGACAGTCTGGCGAGTTTAAGTGGCCTGTGTCACGTCGTTGTTGTATTGGCCAAGGCCAGAACTCCCCTGGCTGACTCATCCAGCCCCCACCCTGGGCTGAGCTTCTAGCACCCTCCAACCCCACCACCTTGATGGGAGGTGCTCCAAAGCTCTCCTCATTCTAGGGGCTGTCCCAGGGGAAGAAAGAACAGGACAGGCAGCTCCTTGACCAAAGCATCCTGACATGAAATCCTTCCTGCAAAGAGCTTTGGAATCTCTTCTGATGAGTAATGGGCAACCACTCAGACACACTTTAAAGTAGCTGGTTTGTTTTGAAATAATAATTTTTAAAAATGCGAAGAAGAAAAACAGCGGGAGAGACAGATGGCATGTTTTAAAAGAGTTCTCACCGAGATTTTTTTTTTTTAAGATTTAATTTATTTATTTGACAGATAGAGATCACAAGTAGGCAGAGAGAGAGAGAGAGAGGAGGAAGCAGGCTCCCCGCTGAGCAGAGAGCCTGACATGGGGCTCGATCCCAGTACGCTGGGATCATGACCTGAGCTGAAGGCAGAGGCTTAACCCACTGAGCCACCCAGGCGCCCCCTCACCGAGGATTTTAAAAGCTAATATAAAAACCATCTAATAAACTGCCCATCACCATCCGAAGAAGAATATACCTAAGCTTTCCCTGGGGCACTCAGAAGAGAACAGCCATTATTGTGAAATCTGCCCTTTAATAAGCACTGTCAGGGGGCACCTGGGTGGCTCAGTGGGTTAAGCCTCTGCCTTCGGCTTGGGCCCTGGTCCCAGGGTCCTGGGATCGAGCCCCACGTCGGACTCTCTGCTCGGCACGGAGCCTGCTTCCCCCTCTCTCTCTCTGCCTGCCTCTCTGCCTGCTTGTGATCTCTGTCTGTCAAATCAATAAATAAAATCTTAAAAAAATTTAAAAATATATATATAAATAAGCACTGTCAGAAGCCATGCTAAGTGCTTCTAGAGTATTCTTATTTATTCTTCAAAGACACCTGATAAGATAGATATTGTTATTACCATTATCACCATTTTAATAAATAGCAAACTGAGGCTTAGGGAAGTTCAGTATTTTTTTTTTTCAGGGTCACAAGATAGTAAGTGGCAAAATTGGGGCTTAAACCCTTTTTTTTTTTTAAGATTTTATTTATTTATTTGACAGACAGAGATTACAAGTCAGCAGAGAGGCAGGCAGAGAGAGAGGGGGAAGCAGGCTCCCTGCTAAGCAGAGAACCCAATGAGGGGCTCGATCCCAGGACCCGGAGATCATGACCTGAGCTGAAGGCAGAGGCTTAACCCACTGAGTGACCCCAGTGCCCCGGGCTTGAACTCTTAATTCAAGGTTTGTGCTCTTAATTACTCAGGTTACCAGGCACCCTCAGGTCTCTTAGCCCTTGGGGAGGCTACAGCCCTCTGGCTGGCCTGGGAGGAGACAACTGTTATGAAAACAAATCACCCCAGTCAATCTGAATGATAGGTCTAGAAAAGAGCACCCAAAGGACAACTTGTCAAGAACATTTTTCAGTCCCAGTAATTAAGTCTCAAGAAGTTAGGTACTTTGCTCTATGTGACGACTCTACGTTTTAGAGCCAAACTGACCCAGACTCAAGAATTCAAGCATCAAGTCTCCACCTGGGCTGTTCCCCTTCCCCCAACCATGCATTTGTGCTTTGCACGCGCACACGCACGCACACAAACACACACACAGACCTTATTGAAACGCCAGAACAGCCAAGAATAAAATGGGTTCAAATAACTCAAGCAAAGAGTTGGTTGAAATTACAGACTCTGAGACTGGTGGGCACCATGCCAGGGCATTCTAATTTCATCTCTATCAACAAACTTGTATCTCTTTTATAAAGACTAGAGTCATTTTGATTTCAGCAGTCCTGGCAGGAGGTTTTTTAGTGTACATTCTTCCTAGCCCTTCCTAAGTACAGATGAAGAACAGCTGATCCTTGTCTTGTCTAGCGTATGGTTTTCCGTGGTGCTCTCATGAGTAGTAGGATGAGCAGAGAGGAAATATCCTTTCCTAGAATCAATACGCAACTGCTCTCAGCTGGCTTGTGTTGCCTGTAGCAACTAAGATTGATCTTAGAAACATAGTGTTTACTGTACAGCAGGCACCGTTCAAAACAATGTAGAAGTAGTAACATCCTCATTACAACTCTGTGAGAGGGGAACTGAGGCAGAGAGGAGGTACAAAACTTGCCGAAAGTCACACAGATGGTGAGTGGCAGAGCTGGGCTTGGGCCTCAGGGTTCGGGTCGCCTGGCTTGAGGGCCAGTTCCTCCTGGGTAGTGGAAAGTTGCAGTTTCTTCTAACACAGAGTTGATTATCTTCGTGCGGGGTTTTTCTCAGGCAGAGAGTAAGTCTGAAGTTCATGTATTCCATGACCCTGGGTGAGGAGAAAGAACCAAACTCCAGCAAGCAATGGGAAATGAGTCAGAGTCTGTTTATTTTGGTGGTTTACTTTGTGAGAGAGTTATTGAATGAACGAACAAATGAAAATGTAGGCTTTTTGCAGCTTCTGTCTGTGACCCTGATTTTCCCTGATTTCCTTCATCTTCGAAGATATCTAATTTAAATACCCACAAATTCAGATATTATGATTTATAATTGGCCCGCAGTCCCCTGTTGGCATCTGGCACAGCGGACTTGACTACATCTTACCCCTTGTGCCTTTGACCTCTTACTCTTAAAATAAGAGCCAGATGAATGCTCATATTCTTTATAGAACAGATGATGGTTTTACTGGACGAGTGTGGCTTATGCTTTAGAACAGCTGCATGTATGGAAGGAAATTATTTGAGTAACCCATTTTTTCAGAACTTGACACATATGTTTGGCTCAAAATTCAATATGTGGTTTCTCAAAAAGGAAATGAATGTAAACAATCTTCTCATACATGATCCTGCACATCTGAATCTTAAGTCTCGATGGTTTCTCTTTTGACTCTAGTATATAATATATTGGTAATGGGAAAGGAAGTCCCATTCAGTCGCCGCTTTGTAATGACATGAGAATTACAGAATGGTAGAGCCAAAATGGCCCTGGAGATCATCAGGGGTGACCCTGTCATTTTATAAAAGGATTCTGAGACACAGAGAAACTTGATTCTCTGGGGATCCTCACATCAGTGGTGGTGGACATGGACTAAAGCCAGGTCCAGGCCAACTGAGTTGGCCTATACTGAGATAAACTTTGAAAAGCTGGTGCTTGAGGTTCTTGGCCACCATAGCTCCCTACCTGTGCCTTCCCCTTAGCCGCCTCTTCAACACTGGGGATCACCTGTCCATTATCTCTGGCCTCCAGCACCCCTTCTGCACCAAGCTTGGAGTCCTCTTCGTGTACTGGGCCCTGGTCACCTGACCAATGCAATGGCCTCCTGACTGACAACTCCCAGGCTTCCCAATCATCTCCCTGCAAGCACTCATAGAACACTTTTAAGACATATAACCATCATGCCCAAAAGGCCAATCTTGATTACATCGGTCCTTTTCCCAATATGCTGTTGTCCGTTTCATTCACTGATGCATCCCAGTCATCTAGAACAGTGCATGGCACATAGAAGGCATTCAATAAATATTTGTTGAATGACTACTTGGCTCCTTATTTCCTACTGAGTAAGTTAATTCTCACTCCAAGGTCTTTTATCATCTGGTGCTAATCTTTTCCCACTTTGCTCCTTCCATTCTCTGGCCATTAAAAAAAAAGAACCAAATCATTCTTTATCTTGGCCAGCAATTTATTGTGTGTTTACTATATGCCAGGGCTTTTCTAAACCTTTTGTGTGAATTAACTCATTTAACCAGCAAAATAATCCAGTAACGTTGGTACTATCATTATTACCATTTTGCAAATGAAAACACTGAGTCACAGAGAAATTGAGTTACTTATCACCTGTAGGACGAGGTAGAACTGGGTTCAAACTCTAGCAGCCTGGCTTCACAGCCCATGCACGTGACTGCTGTGCTATAGCTATCTTTTTAAAATTTAATTTATGTTTAATAACAAATTTCAACAATCTAGGGTAAGTGACAATTCTCTACCTCTCCAAGTAAAAGTAAAAAGTGACAATTCTCTACCTCTCCAAGAAAATCGAGGCAATCCATCTTTCCAAATTGATGTATTTATATTATTATAAAACAAAACTTGACTCATATTACAACTTGCCTTTTTCACTTAGTGTATTCTTAGGATATTTTCATATTGGTAATATATCACTACCTCATTGTTTTTCACCACTACCTTGTGTTTATTATATGGATACACCATCATTTATTTAATCAGTCACCGTTGAACACTTAGGCATTGTTCCTAAGGGAACTGGACTGAACATCATGTGCATCTATTTGTGCAATGTTAATATTTCTGCAGGTTTAGATTCCTAAAAATGTGATTGCTGAATCTCTTAAAACCATGAGGGACACTGATCAATGGTCCTCTTGAAAACTTGTGCCAATCTATCCTCCTGCCAGTATCCTGCTGTCTTGAAGTTCCCCATGACTTTCTTTTCCTCTGCATATGAGCTCAGGAAGTGAACTCTGGCGCCCTTCCAGTAGTAACTGAGAATGCCTGTCCTCTGCTTCTCATGCCTCTCTTTCTGCAGAGGAAACTTATTTCTTCTCCCCACATGGCTCAGCTGGATCAGATCCCTCCTGCTCAGTCCTTCTCACTTGTGCTGGCTTTCTCAATCTCTCTCTCTCTCCCTCTCTCTCTCTCTTTCTCTCTCTCACCTCTGTACCTCCTTCGGTTATGCAAAAACATAATAAAGATCCTCATTGCAGCCACGGGTTCTTTGCTGCAATTTCCCTATCAAGGGAACTTGGAGGCTGCTTAGAGAAGAGTGAACTCGGTGTTCCTAGCTGAGATGGCACTGCCCATGGTCCTGGTTGGGCTTGGGGTTCACAGTCTCACAGTGTTACTCTTTGGCTGTGTAGGTAAAGATGATCCTATTGTCTTGTCCAACCATCTGGGGCACAGCAATGAGTGTGACTAAGAAAAGAAAGAAAGTAACCCTTCCTTGAGGGTCACAATGGAAGGCAACTAGGTGAGAGCCCTTTAAATGATGAAGGAGATGGAAAAGGGAGGATGAAAGGGTATGCTTGCTGAACCTCTCCTTTATGCCACCCTCCTAGCTTGCTTGGTGCTTTACATACATTGTTGCATTTAGTTCTCCAGTGAGAACAGACCAACAGATTAGGAATGTCCTGTCTGGAAAGAAGAGGAGGATGTGAACACAGTTTCTGAAGTCATAAATGGTTCTAGTGTAATTACTAGGAAGAAGAAAAGATCCCCCTTGAAGTGAGAGCCGATTGAGTCTAGGACAAGAGAAAGGTAGTAAGTCAGTGGTACTACTCAAAGTGGCAAGTAAGCAGTGGACTCTCGCCAAAAGTGTGGTGCAGATGGAAAAATAGATTTTTTTTTAAGGTTTTAGAAAACTGCATGGTAATAGATTGCCTGGGATCCTTAGTCATTCTTGTTGATGATGAGGGGTCCAATCCTGCTTCCAGCGCTAGTGTCCATGAAAATATTTAGGTTGGAAATGGGTGGAAGGAGGACATTCTGGGATTCCTTCATCTCTCTTCAAACCAGAGTCTCTCTACTACTTATCTTTTGTAATTTCAAGAGATTACTCTTGAAAATACTTTTTTTGTTGTTGTTATTTTAAAAAAAAAAAGTCTACAAGCCATGTGTTAGTTGTTTGATTTCAGTGTTGGAGATGGGCCCTGGGCTGAATGGACCGTGGGTCTAACCCATGGTGATAGATTTGACCCATGGACCAAGGCCCCACTGTTGCTTCTCTAACTTCTGTAGCACAGGCTGGTGTCTGCTGCGCTCCTAGTCCATCCCTGACCCTGTCCCTGGAGGAGGGCAGGGAAGAGAGGGCAAGTACAGAAACAAGAACCATTTCCTGATCGTGGAGAAACAATCCCAGCCCATTTGTCAGACCTCCTGGCCCCCACCCCACTCCCCAGGCAAGGTCTGAGCTCCTCTGCAGCCACAGGGCCTCTGGGAGCCTTGCCTGGTGAGTGCCCCAGGACGAGTTGGGGAGACTCGGCTCCTGCCTCACTCAGATTCACGCCTCCTCTGAGCTCCTTATTTAATGCCTTCTCCTGCCTGGCCTTTCCCCTGGGCTCTGAGTCAGAAGACAGGGTTGAAATCTCTGCTTGGCCATCTTGCAGCTGGAAGATTTTACAATACTCTGAACTTCTCTCCAAGCCTCGGTCACGTGTATGTTTCTGTAACAAGGTCCTGTGGGGCGGTTGTGAGGACTGGCTGAGATAATGCAAGTGACACACTTAGCAGAGTGCCTACAGTGAGGGAATCCCTCAGCCGGCCTCAGTGGCCATGGTTGCTGTGGATGATAAGTCATTTTTATGCCTCCCTTCATCGTTGCTCATATCCTGGTCCCAGACCCATGAGTTGGAAGGAACTTTTGATTTCTGCCATGATACCTGATTATGAACTGCTAATTCTCCATGAGGACATCTTTCTCTTTCTTTCCAGTCCCATGGCTTGCCTGATCAGTATGGACTTTTCTGTTTTCGACCATACTTGGGTTGACATAATAAAGGAAAATACACAATACATGGGACTACACAATAATAGCCCTCTTTTTTTTCTTAAGATTTTATTTATTTATTTGACAGAGAGAGAGACAGCAAGAGAGGGAACACAGCAGGGGGAGTGGGAGAGGGAGAAGCAGACTTCCTGCTGAGCAGGGAGCCCGATGCGTGGCTCCATCCTAGGACCCTGGGATTATGATCTGAGCCAAAGGCAGATGCTTAATGGATTGAGCCACCTGTAGCAACCCTCTTTGTACTATTATTGCATTTAGAGAAGTATACTGTATCTCCAAAAGTACTCATATACTACTTCATGTTCGATAGTCTTCCTTTTTTGAAACTGAATTCTTCATAGGTCAGTGCCAAAGCTGGGGAGAAGGTTACACATCAAGACATTACATTGAAATGATTTTTATATACTTGCAGGTTTCCCTTTGAAGCTGGGAGCAGGAAGAGAAAGTGACAGTTTAACTTCTACTTCTCTGTAGCTATCCTATAATCAGCTACTAAAACACAAGAGAGAACTAGTTTGGGTGTTAGTGAAAAGAATTTTTTTTTTTAATCTTTGACCTTATTCTTGTTTCACAATGTTCCAAATTTATCCCAACAAATAGCTGCTAAGATGATTGTCAAAATCATTGCATTCCCAAAAGCCAAAATACCTGAGATAAAGAGAAAATATAACCCCAAATTTTAAAAATAAAATAGTGAAACTGTTTTAATGAACAGAGAATGGCTTTGTACTTATAGGAGGGACATTTTAAATAAAATCATTTTGCTTCTGTAACCAGGAAGTCCTGCCATCTTAGGGCATATTAGTTATGTCTCTTCATGCCAAAAATCACAAGCCTTTCATTCTTGTTCTCATGATCTACAGCAGTCTCTATTCAGAAAGTTGTGGGATGGATTTTTTTTTTTTTAGGCTCCTTTGATGTTCCTCAAATGGAGACACTTTAAGTTGTAAATTTGTTTTTAGGCTAGAGCAGAGCCGTGGTCCAGGGGAATGTTTCACATGGGTTTTGATGTTAGATAGAATCCTTTGACAAATCCTGTTTGCCTCTCAAAAATTCTGTATGAATTATATACCCTTTTTAAGATTTGTCCAGGAAATAACCAACCATGTAGAAAAAGTTTTATGCACAAATATGTATATCACAACCGGCTGAAAACCTGGAAACAGCTACAATTTACACTACTAAGAGAAGGGTTAATTACAGTGCAGCTTCCCATAACAGTGGAAGCAGTGTCTTTTAGTAATGTGGAGAAAACATGGTTGTCATGTTCTACAGAAAACACAGAGTATGAATGGTATATAACACACACAACTATTACAGGTAAAAACATATTGCCCAAATGTCCCCTCCACATATTGCCAAATGTCCCCTGAGGGGCAAAATGGCCGAGAACCACTGTTCTAGAATCATGTGCTGATACTTTACCAAATGTCCACTCAAATGTCCTGTGCAGTACAGGAGGGACCAAAGAGATGTTAAAGCAAGAAGGAGAATGTCTGGATCAGGGGGTTTTGGTGAGAGACTTAAGCCTAGAGCTAGTAAGACCTGAGGTCGGTGTAGTGAAGAAGAAGGGACAGAGAGAGGGAGGAGTCCTGGGGACCCTTCCAAAGGGAGGCAGGTGCTGGGTGCATCCAGAAAGGCTGCCCTGGTGTTCACAGCATGTGGTTTTCACAAAGAGGCCATGGTGGCCAGCAGTCCACGAGCCACCTGACTCCTGGAGATGCACCAAGAGGTAGCAGTATCTGTTCAGTTGTGCACAGCATGGAGAAAGCTAGGAATTCACTCATCCACAAAACATTTGTTGCCAGAGAGGTATTCGGTACCAGAAAAGTATGGCAGTAGGTAGCAGAACTCCAGTGTGGGGTTCAAGGAGAGGTCTTTGGCCTCTTGCAGGGGTGGAGTGAGGAAGGAGTCTGCCAAGCAGCAAGGCTCTGAAGAACAGAGATATGAGCAGTCCTGGTCATCAGAAGGAGGTAGACGCCTGACTTCCCGGCCTGAGATGGGAATGAAAGCAGAAACACACTTGACCAGACACCGTGGAGCCTGCACCAGAGACCTCAGCTCCTTAATTTCCTCCTGACTCAGAGCAGGATTGTCCACAGAACCTGGAGCAGCACACAGCTGGCAGATGGAGGGAACAGAGACTCAGAGGAAGAGATGGCGGGGCGGGCAAGAGTGAGGACACCACCCAGGTGGCAGTGAAGGGGAGCAGGGTCTCCAGTCTAGTTTGAGAAGGTTGTGATGGTTGCTATGAGGGGAGGAAGAGACAGAGCCACCTTTCCCATGGGAAAGATGGAAGAATGTGCGCTTTTTGAGTTTTGCTGTGCAGTGCTAAATTACCTTCCAAAATGAGGGGATAATGATCAATGGGTAAAATATGACTTTAACATTTTATAGTGCTTGAATAATAAATTCATTATCTTAAATGTTGATAGAGGTTTATAGCTGTTGCAGCTTTGTTTTTGTGACCTGTTTTTGATCATATCTGTGATTTATATGACGTCTAGTCATGAACACAATCCCAAATCATAAAAGTTTTCCTATGGGAAAACATAACTTACTTTATGACAGTCTGCTTTACGGCATGCTTTCCGGAAATAATGTGGCAAAAAATAAAGATTGTCTGTAAGGTTGGTGTTGTTTTATCTGTTTGTGAATTTTCATGCTTTCGTCTTCTTCAGTGGCTAATTTATTTTCCACCTCTACTAGAAATGTGTATTTGATGAAGCTTGAAATGTTCTTTTTTTAAAAGTGTGTAGAGCACAAGGAAGATGAATATGTGGATTAGTAAGAAGGTGGTTCAGAATGTGTGTTATATGTATCTTCTCTTTCATGAAATAAATGCATTCAGTTAGTTTGAATGATACAAACTTTCCACTTGATAGCTCAGAAGCAGTCAAATATCAGCAGTTTTGAACAATTCAGTCTAATAGTTATGTTGGCTATAAAGAAAATTTTTGTGAAATGAATATTCTGGGTTTCATTGCTTTCTTAAAAATTTAGAGGTTCATTTTCCTGAAGACAGAGTTGCAAACTTTGGCTGCGTATCATTCTGGGCATGGCTGGAATTCAACAAATTATTCTTGCTTAGGCTGGTTGTTTCCATTGGAACAAGAATTCTCAATCCTGGCTGTTCGTAGAATCATATTTGAAATCGGGCAAGGTTGAAAAGATGCGGATGGTCCCCACTGCAGGATAATAAGTCAGAACATTGAGGGGAAGGATGGCAAGGGACAGGCTCATGCCTTGGGACCTTTTGTCCCGTAGGTGACACTAAGGTATAGCCAACTTTGAGAACCATTGCACTAAAATTTCACTTTGAAGAATCTTAGCAAAGCTTTTTTTTAATGACCTAGAAAACAAAAACACAACAACTCTGCTCCTGATCTATTTTCAGAACTTGCTTTGGACCAAGTTCCCAGGATGAAAGGTGAAAAAATTTATCTTGAACTCAATTGAACCCATCTTTTAGTTTTCATTCAATAGCACATTTATTGGGTGGCAGCTATGTGCCTGGACCTATGGAGCTGGGTATTTGGGGGATATAGATTAATGATGAGTAAAAGGAGAAGAGTTTGGCCTTTGACAAAGCCAGGGGATTATAGGAAATGTTTAGGAAAGACAAAACTATAGAGATCGGAAGTAGATTAGTGGTGACCTAGGTCTGGGGCAGCTGGGGGGAAACTGGGGAGTAACTGCTAATGTGTATGGGACTCCTTTTTTGGGTAATGAAAGTGATGTAAAATTGATTGTGGTGATGATTGCACAACTTAGTGAATATTCCAGAACCATGGATTGTATGCTTCAAATGGCTGAATTGTGTCGGTTGTGAATTATATCTCAATAAAACTGTTACTTAAAAAAAAAAAAAAAGCCACACGTATCCTTCACTGGGAGGACTTCACACTGAATCATTGAGTTGGGAACAGCAAAAGAGAAACTCAGTGCTATATCCTCATTCCTTTCAAAATTGACAGATCTTAAAACAGAGACACTAACTGAGAGCAAAATGCAGTAAATCCTGCTTGGCGGCATTGAGTTATTTACCTGTAATCCAGATAGCATGTGAATGATTAGAGGAGAAGATGGGGCAGGAGTCATGGAGAGGTCCTGGGACATCCAACAGGCGAGAAGAAAACAGAAAGTTTCACAGAACTGACTGAGTCTCAGGCACTGCTCAAGGTGCTTTACTTTTATTCAGTCACATAACTACCACACTCTTATTGCCATTTTCCTTAGTGAAACTGAGGCACAGAGAAGGTAACTGTCCCAAGGCCATGCAGCCAGCCAAGTAGTGACATTAAGACTGCCTTGAGGAGCAGATAGGATTCTGGTAGGTGACAGTAGCCCAGGAGGGCTTGGGTGCGCTGAGAGGAGAGGAATGGCGGAAAGCAACTTGGTTTGGCAGGAGCAGTGGGTTCCTGTAAGGCTGGAACTGAGGAAAAGGCCAGAAGGATGGACAGATGATGGAGGCGCTGTCATGACTGTACCTCAAGATGCCCTGGAGTAGGCCCCATTGAAGATGATTGAGTCAGAGCAAGGCTTAGGAAGACCGTGTCTTCTCAGTGCTCAGGTGTGTGTGTCTGTGTGATGTGTGCATCTCTGGGTCTGTTTAAAAGCAACTGTGAGTGTATCTTCTGGAGCACCATCTAGTCCCCCACATCTCACTTGGTGTGCGGGTCGACACAGCACAGGACCTGCCATCTCACCTGGCCCCATGGCCTGGCCTCTGGTGGGAGTGGCCAGCAAGAGAGAAATCACCAACAGCCTGGGGGAACCACAGAGCCTCCATAAGACCTGACTTAGAACCTTAAATTATTTGCCATGATAGCAAAGTCTCAGCCTGGGGGCCCTCCCCAAGCCCAGAATGCTCAGAACATTTGGCATCAAGCCTCCTGGACTGAAAGGCAAACTCTCCAAAGGAGAAGCAAAAAACCCCCCTCACCCTCTTCAAAATAGGAGCAAGCTGGGTTTCCCACCCTTCTCCTCCTCCCCACTGGGATGGGTACAGACGGACAGTAATGCAGGTAACGGGAAGAGAAGGGAAGGACATCCAGCATCTTAGGCTGACAGTCTGATCTCCATCCCAAACCTGCATTCAGAGCCAGCAACTTTTCATCCCCATGAACTCATCCCTCTCCACCTTCCCAACCCGTGTTGTCCATCTCAGGGCTTTGTTCATTCGGGAAGGTTTTTCCATCAGATTGCTGACTGTTCTGACTTCCTCTTCTGCTTGGATTTTTTATTACAAGCCTCATAGTAGCACCTTGTACCCTACAGGTAGCTTTGCTTCATATTACAATCTCCACATTGCCCCGATAATCAGGAGTTCACGGGACAGCTGCTCTTTCCTTATTTCTTCATCCACTGGCCTTGCAATAGGTTCATCTATTATACCCTGTCTCATGCCCTTACGTGATTTGGGGCTGTGGTAGCTATTCGCTTCCCCGTGAAGTCAGCCTGTTCCCACTTGCCTGAACCTCTCTCTTCTCACTTATTATCTCCTGTCTTATCCTATTCGTTAACTTTCCCTCTTACCTGCCCTGCCTTCCAGCTCCCCCCGGCCATGTAAGAGACACTTAATGAAGCAGAGGTGAGTCATTGATTAATCGGTGAGCCCTTCATAGATTAGGGGTGGAGGGTGATAATTGTTCCGATGTCCAAAACCAGGCAAACAGCAGGTGCCTCCAGAGGACACTTATCTCAGACTGACTTCTGCTCTCCCTGCCACCACCTCCCTCTTTCCACCCCGAGCTTCAGAACTGTATCTTCCTAGGATTCTCTCCTTGCCAGATTCCTCCCCATTCTTAACTGTTCACAATGTGGATCTTGTTTATCCTCACATTCGCTGTACATACACCTCTTGGCTTTGCTTATTTTTTGTGTCTTGTGTCTGAAAATAATACTAGATATGAGTTTTTAAAAACTCTTTGTGAGTGGCCTTTGATTGATTTCAGAAATGGGGAAAGGATTTGTGGCCTTGATAGGAAAAGTTTGCCCAGTCTGTCCTTAAGTATTCTTAGGAATGTGTGCAGGGCAAAATGTGGAAGAGGTAATGAGGAAACCTGTTGGAGGGAGCTGATGGAAACCAGAATTAGCCCAGCTGAGGATAGCCATGCCCTCCTTCCCGACACAGAATATGTCTTACTTCCTGCTTCCTCCATGGCTGAAAGGTGAAGAGTGGAAGAGGACCAATTTGGAAGGAGGGTATCAAAAGAAAAGAAGAAACTCCTCATATCATCCCGCACCCCCTGACTTCCTAGAGCCTGTTTCTTCTCCATTCCCAAAGCCCCTACCTCTTATTTTATAATACATCATGGTCACTATTGGATCACAAATTGATGAGAGTTGAGAGGGTTATCTGTGGTCTGTTCATCAGTGTGGCTCCATGCCAGGACCCCCTGTGTGCTCCTTCTCCATCCATGATAAACACAGATAGTGTTTCCTTCCTCTTTCCTTCACCCACAGGGAGCAAGTGGCTAAGCGTCATTGGGGTTCCTTTTTTTTTTTTTTTGTGATGAGGGCCCAAGATTTTTTTTCATTAACATATAATGTATTGTTTGTTTCAGGGGTAGAGGTCTATGAATCATCAGTCTTACACAATTCATAGCACTCACCATAGCACATACCCTCCACAGTGTCCATCACCCAGCCACCGTATCCCTCCCCTCCCACCCCCCAGCAACCGTCAGTTTGTTTCCTGAGTTTAAGAGTCTCTTATGGTTTGTCTCCCTCTCTGGTTTTATCTTGTGTCATTTTTCCCTCCCTTCCCTTATGATCCTCTGTCTTCTCAAATTCCTCATATCAGTGAGATCGTATGATAATTGTCTTTCTCTGATTGACTTATTTCACTCAGCATAATACCCTCGGGTTCCATCCATGTCTCTGCAAATGGCAAGATTTCAATTTTTTGATGGCTACATAGTATTCCATTGTGTGTGTGTATATATATATATCGCTATACATACACATATATATGTGTATATGTGTGTGTGTATATATATATATCACATCTTCTTTATCCATTCATCTATTGATGGACATCTTTCCATAGTTTGGCTATTATGGACATTGCTGCTATAAGCATTGGAAATGCATTTTCAGAAGATTTTCAGAAAAAAGATTTTCAGAAAAAAGAACAGAGAGAATGAGCTTCCCAGTGACAAAAGATAGCCTGACTTTGGGTCCACAGATGAAAGAACCCTCCAGCTGAACCCTCATTTGTTCCCCAAAAGGCATCCATTGATGTCCAAAGAAACCACAGAAATGACTGGGATTTATACTGAGGTCTGGCCCCATCAGAAGGCCCCTTCTTCCAGCCCAACACTGCGTTCATTAAGTCTTCTTTAGCTCCTACCTGCTCTGCTGGAACTGAGCCTTAGCTGCCCTACCCTCCCTCTAGCCCACCTGGCCATGATGCTGGCTGCATCATCTTTGTCCCCTGCCTTTGGCATTACTGGTAATGTCCAGTAAAGACATTGTCGAGAGCCAACTGAAATCAATTCAGGAACTATGAGTTCCAATTGTATACAGTACAGCATACCATGGATCACCAGATCATGGAGGGTGCAAAGAAGAGAAAAGTCCTGGAGATGCCCCACAGTGATTGGTCCCAGTGGGGCTGGTCATGGCTCTAGTCATTAGATACACTGTTGTTAACATTGCCTTTAATTATATGTAGTTACATCTACGTAGTATCCCTTATAAGCTCTTAGAAAACAATGGCTGTTGTTTAGGGTCCCCACAAAGTGAAGGACAAAGGTATTTTAGATTGTTGCAAGAAACCCAGAGAATCTGGAGACAGGGAGAGCTCTTAAGTCTACTTTTTACACAATGGAGCTTCATACCATTATTCTGTATATAATCTTTTTACCGAAACACTGTCGCCTGTTTCTGTCAACAAAAGACCTCTTTGTTTTGATAGCCAAGAAAAACCTTAAGCTCGGTAGAGACAACAGAACAAGCTTTTTAAATGACAAAATGTAAGGGCCAAAATGCCTTATTTTTGGAATGTAAATTAGAAGCTTTTATTTTTTTAAATATGATTGTAGGCCGCGGTTTTGATGAATTTTAGGTGTTGTTTTGTTTGGTTTTAATAATATCCATGCAGTTCTTTGGAATGCACCTCTTGCGGACTCTTTCTTTTGTATCTGACTACAGGGTAAGCATAGATGAGGTGGACAGTAATGTTTTTCCACACCTCTGAGCATGTTGTCTTTGACCTTCAGTGTCTCCATACGATCCTGTCCCTGAGCATTTACGCTTATGCACACACTTTAGCTGAGAACCTCTCTAACGGGACAGACGCTCTCTATCTGGGGTTAGAGAGTCCCTGACTCTTCTTCATAAACTTGTGTACAATTCTAATGCCATTACCGGATTATTGTTTTGTTGTCCCCATTATTTTAGAAACTTCTTAAAGGCTTACATTTCCACTGCTCTATTCCAAAGGTAGAGAGGAAGGCTATGTGTCCTTCAGTCTTTCCCATCTTTTTCTGGCTCTATATGTCCTGTCCACCTAGACAAGAAGAGTTCTCAATCCTT
Organism: Enhydra lutris kenyoni; assembly: GCF_002288905.1. Taxonomy (NCBI): domain Eukaryota; kingdom Metazoa; phylum Chordata; class Mammalia; order Carnivora; family Mustelidae; genus Enhydra; species Enhydra lutris. The sequence goes on from NW_019154096.1 coordinate 47,561,730, forward strand.
GCCTACTCTGTCATTGTTACACTGCAGGTGTGGATGAAGTCAGTGGTCTCTCTCCTCTTCAGGCTGGTAAGTGATGTTGGGCATTTGTCCATTCCCATAGGTTTTTCTTAATAATAAGGAACCATCAAGCTGTAAGAACTCTTAGAAGTGTTCTCTTAGGGCACCGGGTGGCTCAGCCTGTTAAGCATCTGACTTTGGCTCAGGTCATGATCTCAGGGTCCTGGGCTCCATGCTCAGCAGGGAGTCTGCATGTCTCTTTCCCTCTGCCCCTCCCCCCAGTTGTGTTTGCTCTCTCTCTCTCAAATAAATAAAATCTTAAGAAGAAGAAGAAGAAGGAGGAGGAGGAGGAGGAGGAGGAGGAAGAGGAGGAGAAGAAGAAGAAGGAGAAATAATGGTCATCTCTATCTCATTGGTGCCTTGAGAGCTGAGACTGGATCCTGTTTGACGTTGCATCTTCAGTATTTAGCATGGTATCCCTAGAAGGACAATGGGTGTTCTCAAGCCATAAACATTTTTTTTCTGTTGAAGCTACCTCCATGGTTGTTAGCTTTGGAAATATTTGTGAAAGGAAATAGTTCTAAGCTAATTGGATTCACTTACAAGAGCTTAGACCCTGCCTACCCCCTAGACTCATTACTCACTCTTGGCTCCAACCACAGGGAGCCACTTTGCACTTGCTGTTCCTTCTGTTAAGAATGTTTCCCTCTGTCTTACCTTATTCTGCCCTCACCTTTGCCTGGGCTAACTCCTACTGTCTTTAGGTTATGTTTAGTTGTTACAACCTAGGAGAAGCTCCTAACCCCCCACCCCAGTGGCCTTCTAAGACCCTCTTCCGTGTTCCCAAAGCACTTCATGCTCACACCATTGTAGAACTGCATGGTATAATAGAATTGCCCACTTTCTGGCCTACTTCTCCTGAGACTTGGTAACTTTCTTGAAGAAAAAATTCATCATTTTGTCTCCAGTTTCTGGAATACCATTTGGCCCAAAGTACACACTGAGTAAATATTTGTTAAATGAATGAATGAATGAGTGAATGGAATCCAAACAAAGAGGACATTCGTAGGTGTAGATTTCTTCTACTTCAGAGATTAAAGAGCAGCCGGAGACTTTGTTCACATCTGCCTTGCATGCTAGTCCATGCCACTCAGAGGATTCCCCTGAGTGAGCACTCCTGCCTGGGACCTGGTTGTTACTTAAGCCCCCACAGAGGTTCTCTGCATGTGGGTCCCAGGATTTCCCCACCAAGCTGGGCTATACCCCTTTACTACACCCTTCCTCAACTCCACCATCCTCTCCAGGCCCCTGGTGCCTTTTCACTTCTAGACCCAGCAGGTCCTTTCCCAGGCCCCATGTCCTCCTGATCTGTATGAGCTCATTGATGACTCTGGCTCCTGGAAACCTGGGGTCTTTGCTGACAGACCCTACTAATCAACACTCCTCCTTTATTCCCACCTTCTTCCTTTGCCCCTGGAAATGAAGCTCAAAGGATCCCCCTAAAAAGGAGGTGAGAAGAAATGAGGGGTGGAGGAGAGACATAGGCAATAGGAATAAAGGGAAGGCAAGAAGAGAGAGTGAGGAAGATAGGAAGATCGGGACAGAGCAAGAAAAAAACGGGAGGAGAGTGAAAAAAAGGCAAAGCAGAGGATTTGAAAGGGAAGTGGAATAAAAAAATTCGAGAGTAAAGAAACCATGGGGATCCAGAGAAAGTTGGAGAAAGCACCCCCAGGAGCAAAAAAAAAGAAGTGAGGGAGAAGAAAACCTGGAGGGAGAGAGAATTCATGCTCGAACTGCCATATGAACCAAGGGGGTTGATAAGGCCCATTTATTGAATGCCACGTATGTACCCAATACTGTGCCAATGTCTGCATCTACAGCATGGTGGGTACTCAAGCCCAAACTGAACTCAGAATGTCGCTATTTGAGGAACTGTAGCCCAGAAAACACTCAGACACCTCCATATGCAGGAGACCAAGCATTGGAAAGGCTCCAGCACCTTGGGATCACCAGTGAATAAATAGGAGGGGTGGGTGGGAGTGACAGCTTTTCAGGGTGGGAAGTCACCTCAGGTCTTACAGGATAGCAGGCATAGCCTTGGAGCTCTGGAGATGTGAGCATTGATGCTGTTATGACCACTGGACACTGAAAAGCTGTGTAGCTAGAGACAAAGAACTCACAGCTATCTTATCATTTACTCCTGGCTTGTAACAACTCTGTGATAATCTCCAGTTAGAAAAACACAGGGGACACACACACAGTGGGATATTACTCAGCCATCAAAATGAATGCAATCTTGCCATTTGCAGTGATGTAGCTAGAACTTAGATGTGTTATGCTAAGTGAAATAAGTCAGTCAAAGAAAGACAAATAGCACAGGATTTCACTCATATGTGGAATTTAAGAAACAAAACAGATAAACATATGGAAGGGGGGGAAAAAGGAAGAGGGAAGCAAATCATAAGAGACTCTTAGTGATAGAGAACAAACTGAGGGTTGCTGGAGGGAGGTGGATGGGGGATAGGCTAAGTGAGTGATGGGGATTAAGGAGGGCACTTGTGATGAGCACTTGGTGTTGTATGTAAGTGATGAATCACCGAATTCTATTCTGAAACCCCCAATATTGCACTATATGTTACCTAACCAGAATTTAAATAAAAATTGGTGGTGGTGGTGGGGGGAAACACAGGTTACTTCCCCACTGCTGCTAAATACTAGCCCTAGGAATCATGATCAGTATGATGCAAAGACCAGACTGTTTCCTCTGTACTGCAAGGCTTCTGTTCTGCTGTTCTACCTCTGGTGGTCATAGCGGGGTGTTCAGGGAGGTCAGGCTTCAGGCAAAGAGTAGAAGAAGGAAATGAAGTGTTGGTTGGTCCAGAAGCAATGACCCCAGGCAGCAAGGGGCAGAAGAGGGCAGGACAAGGTGAGTGGGGATTCAGCTGGCACAGGAAGTAAACAACCCGCCCCTCTGTGTCTGCCTTGGTCCCCTCCACCTGTGTGGACACACAGCAGCCTGGAGCCATAGGACTTCAGGAACTTTCTGTCCCTCACAGCTTCACACGTGCACAGGCTTAGCAAGAACGCTCCCTCAGAGCCTCAGAGCCAAGGTATCGTGGTCTGCAGGATTTGTGAAAGTTTGTTTTTTTTTTTTTCTTGTAGGGGCTTTGTCCCCATGTGATTCATTAACTGACCGGTTGCTCCTTTGAGCTGCAGGGAGCCTGGTAGTTCAGGCCATTAAATCCCTTCTGTCGGCCTAATTCATGGCCTGACATCCCAAGCCTCACAACATAATCCATTTGTCCTGATTTGATTTTTTCTTTTCAAGAGGCATCCTTGGCAGCTAGGTTTTCTCATTATGATATGATTCATCTGTATGATAATTCCCATTAGAATTAGTATCTCAGACATGATTCATCTTTGGAAATATTCAGCCAGAAGCATCATTAAAAAGGCCTGTTCCAGTCACAGCCACAGGGACCTTCTGTGACAGATGCTGCGTCATTCAGCTAGCATTCATCCAATTTACTCTGCACTGGACTGCAAGCTAGGGGCTTTGGAGAATACCAATACGACAGGACTTCATCCCTGCCCTCAGGAGCTCCCATTCTAAAAGAAAGGTGACATGGATGTGAGTGTTTATGGGACAGGTAATGTGAGAAGTGCAGTCAGAGATGAAAAGTAACATCTTCTCCTTAAAGTCTTAGGGAGGGATTCTCAAACTTTATCAAGAACCAAAGTTGCCTGGAGGGCTTGTGACAACACATTTCAGGGCTCCAGCCCCAGAGTTTTTGATTCAGTAGGCTTGGGGCAGGGCCAAAGAATTTGCCTTTCTAAGAAGTTCCCAGATGACGATGCTGGTCTGGGGACAGTACTTTGGGAACTTGGCTCCAAGTCTTTAGCTATTTCTCTCTGGTCCCCTCTCTCTACTGCCTACAGGGTGCCAAGCAGTGTGCTCTGTGCTGGAGACGACTTGTTAAATAAGACATGGCTCTTTCCCTCTGGGAACTCCCAGTCTGGAAGGGGAGTCAAACAGTGACTTCCATACTTCACAGGAAGTGCCCCCAGAGAGTTTTGCAGAGGGGTAGTTGGAGCACAGAAACGAAGATGCTCTCTTTTCACTGGAGCCTGAGGAAGGCTGCGTGGAGGAGGCAAAATCCCAGGGCTAAGTGTGGCTTGAAAGAAATTATGTGGGAGAGCTTGTCCGGCTGTTAAATCGCTAGATTATCAAATGTCCTGGGGACACCCTCTCACACTCCTTCTTGGATGTTTCCTGCAGTAATAAAGGTTTATCTCACTTCCCATAGAAGCCAGTGGTGGAGCTCTGGTTAATTGGCCCGGCCTTAGCAAAGCCTTTATTTTTGGCTCCCTGGGGCTGTGTTTGGTCAGCGTCTCGTGCATGGTCTGAATATTCTCAGTAGAATGGAATTCTCTGCATAGGCACTTGAATGGAATGTGGAATCCAGGGCAGAGGAAACGACTGGCTGCTACCAGTATCCTACTCCCGGCCCCTGCTGCTCAGGTCTGCAACTGGCTTCGGTCCTCACCCCTTGAAACAGCCTCACTGCTTTTGTTGACTCTTCAGGAAATTCAGCAGTTCTTTGATCATTCCGTTTCGTTTAGACACACACACCCATCAATCTTCAGTATTTTCAGCCTTCTAAAACACTGCTTTTAGATTCCAGAAGTTAGGAAAAGGACCCATAAGGTCAGTAAAAGGGGCTTCCAAACCACAGCTCCTAACTGCGTTGTTATCTACCCTATTAACTCACAGTTAATACATAGTTCAAATAAATGTGATTATTTGGCTTTCTAGCTCAGGCTACTTAAGAATCACATTGTGGTGGGGCGCCTGGGTGGCTCAGTGGGTTAAGCCGCTGCCTTCGGCTCAGGTCATGATCCCAGGTCCTGGGTTCGAGCCCCACATCGGGCTTTCTGCTCAGCAGGGAGCCTGCTTCCTCCTCTCTCTCTGCCTGCTTCTCTGCCTACTTGTGATTTCTCTCTGTCAAATAAATAAATTAAAAAAAAAAGAATCACATTGTGGGGAGATAAAGGTGCTATTAGAAGTGCATACATTGACACTAGTGACAAGTGACAATGGTTATTGATGAACCCTGATAAGATAGAGGGAAACAGAAGACCCTAACTAGGGGCACCTGGGTGTCTCAGTCAGTGTAGTGTCTGACTCTTGGTTTCTGTTCAGGCACAATCTCAGGGTCGTGGGACAGAGACCTGTGTGCAGGGGGCTCCACACTCAGCAGGGTGTCTGCTTCCCTCTCCCTGCTGCCCCTCCACCCATCCCACACACTCTCTTGCCTCAAATAAATAAATAAATAAACCCAATTAAAAAAAAAAAAGATGATGAAGACCCTTTCTATACACTGTATTAGAAAATAACGATGATCAAAATTAAGGTTAATATGTTCCGTCTCCCATTTAAGAAGGCTAGGAAGCATGGATTACTGAAAAATAACACTAAGTTAATTGGAGATGTCGGCTGACCCCTTTATGTTAAAGAACATTCATTGAATTAAACTGAATTAGGAAAGTCAATGTATGGATCCATATCCTGTTTTTTTTAAGCCCCAATATTTCCAAATCATCATTTTCTTGAAGAATCGGGATGTAGAATAGATCTGATTAAGCATTCTCAATCAGCAAATGATAATAGAATAATATTATACTATTGGTAAATTTCTCAGAGCAGACCACCTTTGGTTAGTTATTAGGAGCAATTAGGAGCCTCATTTGGTTGTAGCCATTCTGGATACTTTGGAAACATTTCATGCCATTTCTATGTGATTTCCATCTCTGTTATTCAGCAAATGCAAGTGACATTGCAATATCACCTGTTCAGATGTATCCAATAGATCCATGACCAAAAAACTGGAGGATTCTAGCCAAGTTCTTGGAGAAGATATAGAATAGAGACATTTATTAATTTAATCAAGAACTTATTGAGAAGCTATAATGCCAAGCACATCTAAACACTGAAGATAAAGCAATGAAAAAAATTAAAATCCTCATGAAGCTGATATTCTAGATGAAGACAGACAATAAACAGGGAAGAAAGGATTGTTACTACAACTATCCCTCTGAAAAGTGATTTGACAACTAGAGTATAGGATTCCCTAACTGGGTAGTAGCTCTGGCTGAGAGACGAAGAATCCTTGGTGCTAAGTCCTAGCTGTGTGCACACTGTGTGCACAGAGGTAATACCTCTTCCTTGAGCTGTTCTGAAATGTTAATGAGATCATGGCTCAATGCTCAGTACCTACTTCATTTTAAGCACTCAGTAAATGTTGCAGTGATTACAAGTATTATTGAGTCGATGGACACCAAAGTAACAAGGTTTCTTCTTGTTGAAAGATTCAGAAGATATGCCATCAAATCTAAAAACATCATAATTTTCCATAACTCTGACCACAGAAAGATAGCTTTTGCAACAGAGCAAGTTATGAAATTGACTCCCCTTGACCGGTATCCTCTTTGACCCCAATAGAAGTCAAATTAAGACAAAGCTCTTTGTGGCTATGTAGAGAAAGGGCCTTTCCTCCTGGGTGAGCACTATGGATGTAGTGTACTGGCTACTTCATGCCTTTCTGTGTACCAAAGCCTTTGGCTTTCTCTCCATCTGAATTGCCCCAGCTCTCCTCAGTCTTGGATGTTTCTGTTATTTTGTTTTAGTTCTGAACTCCATGTGCCAGTGCTGGTTTCTATAAGGCATCCTTCTTTCTTGAGTCATAAGGAACACAAATGTTTTAAGTGTTGTCTAAGCATTATTTACTTTTCTGTGAATTAAGTTCATAGTACCAAGTCATCCTGCTTGACGGTAGTACCTGGCATAAAGGGAGTAGTGTACATCCATAAGAAAGATTCACTCATAGTCCACAAATGGGGTTGCTGTTTGCAACAGTGATCTATAGTAAATCTCTAAGAACTTAACAATGACCCAATGTAGAAACCTTGACTCCTTTCCTTTTCTCATTCCCAACACTTCAGCTAGTCCTATGGAACCTCTATATCCAAAATAAATCTTGACTATATAATAGTCTGCAATTTTTAATCAACTTAATTTGACCCACATATTTTTTGACCACCTTCCACACTAAAATAAAGTTCTTCTTGCCCACCGTGGGATACCCAGTAATTGAGCTTGCCGCAATGTATGTGCTTAATAAATATAAATCAGTTGTTGAGTTAATGAACAGACACGTACATGTTTGGCAAGCTTAGATGCCGTGTTGTGACATGTTGATTTTATCTCAAAAAAGATATTGGCCCATACAGGGTGGTGGTCTGTCTAGTTATCAGCCCCTTATTATCACATTAATTGAGTGAGATAAAGTTTATGTATTTTTTTTACCTTGTAATTTAAAACTGTAAATCTCCATATAAAGGAAACGTATTTGGCCATTCATTAGTCATAACTTGCCCATTTTCAGAAGTAGTTTAGGGTGACCATGAAAGGAATTATCATGAATCAAAACAATAATAGCAATGTAAACATCATTTAAACCTTTTGCCAAATAATGATATTTTCTTGAATCCCGCTGTTCGGGCTTTTGGTGTGACCAATTTAGTACAAAGGATAAAGGACTGCGGAGCTGGACAAACCAGATTTCAGTCCTGGCTCAGCCTCTTACTAGCTGGGTGAAGTTGGCTGTATTTCTCCACCTCTCTAGGCTTACTGTCTCCATCTGCAAAATAAATCAGCCTCACAGGGTTAGAGTGTGGATGCAAGTTAATACTTGTTACACCCAACACACCATCATTTTGTCAGTTAACTTTTATAGCAAAGCACTCCCAAAATTTAGTGACTTTTCACGATCATGTATTTAACTCCTGTTTCTGTGAGTTTGTGGTTCTCTGAGTCTAGATCAGGAGACTCTCCTGGGCTCTCTCATGTATCTATGATGGCAGTTGGACTGGCAATTGGATGATCTAGGATCTCGGATGACCTCACCATGTGTCTGGCTATTGGCAGGCAATCCGCCAGGGTGACAGGAGTGTCTAGGCCATGGTTTCTCATCTTCCACCAAGTTAATTCTGGCTTCCCCACATGGTAGTTGTTGCAGAGTCCCCAAAAGCAGCAAGAGAGAGCAAGGTCGAATGCCAAGTATTTTTGAAGACTTTGCATACATCACATTTGCTAAATTCCCATTGGTTAAGCAAATCACAGGCCTGGCTCAGAATCAGTGAAGGAAATAACATATGACCATTTTTACAGTCTACCACAATCAGCATTGTTACCATCATTGTAAAAAAACAATATTTGTTGAGTATTTACTAGGTGGCAGGTGCTGTTCTAATTAATTACATTTATAAAAGCTTATAATCCTTACCTCAACTTTATGAGGCAGATACTATTGTAGTCTCATATTGGAGAAAAGGACACGAGGCACAGAATAGCAAAGCAACCTATCCAAGGTCACCACAGCTGGGAAGCAGGGGAGCTAGGATTCAAACCAACACTCCAGAGCCACATTTATAATGACTATTCTATACTACATCCTCTTCCTACTCTATATATGTGGGACTTTCCATGGTTGCTTCTTTTTTTGTACATGGATGATCTAATAAGTGTTTGTAGCCCGATTTTAACTTGTTCCCTGAGCATTGCCATATCCATCAGCACTTTATCTATGTTTCAGCCTTCCAACATCTACCTTATTAAAGCTTACCCAGTATTGGTATGACTGGAATGTTTTGGTCCAGATCTTGGTAGAACCTGTTGATTCTATTTTGTTTTTAGTGGAGTGTTAACAATGGTGGGGGAGTTTAGTCTAGAATTCTTCATCTTTATTTCTTCAGAGAAGTTTAAGGACTTGGAAACAAGTGGCTGATGGCAGTCGATTATTTAATATATACATAACATTTACATATGTTGGAGATAAACAGCAACACCCCTTAAGAGCAGAGACTGTGACTTTCTCTGCGTCTCCTTGGCAACTAGCAAAGGGAAGATCACCCAGAGGACATGTTGGGGGAGCTCACTACATGTTGAGGGAGCTCGGTTTATTGTATTTAGCTACAGCCATGTTCATATCCCATTAAGGCATGGGTCACACACTTATATACTAAGAGTGACCAGATACTGGGAATATGTGACCACTAGAGAGGAGTGGGGACTGGTGTCAACTGAAGAACTCATGCCCCAGGCAGCAGGGAAAAGTCTAGCCATTTGGTACCACATGGGAATGGGAATGGGAATGTTCAGTGTTGCCAGATTGTTCCAGTTTTTAGGAAATGCTATAACTTCAAATGTGTATGTAAATTTTCCTGATTTATTTTATTTTTTTAAAGATTTATTTATATATTTAAGTAACTTTTACATCCAATGTGGGGCACAAATCACAACCCCAAGATCAAGAGTCACATGCTCTACCACCTGAGCCAGCCAGGTGCCCCCACCGTCTTGATTTTAAAACACTATGTGTCCAGTCAAACAGGTCTTCTGATAAATCTGACCCATGGCCAGCCAGTATGTCACTCCCCTACATGAGGCACTGGTTGGCACATCTCACATCTCTATTGCATTATACCTGTCCCGAAGGCCCCTGGAGGAAGGGGAGCCACAGAATAAGGCAAAGATGGAGCAGTAAGGTAATAAGAGAGACAGGACTTGAGGAAAGATGGATGATTGTCTATTTCAGAGATTTCACAGTGGTCAAGGAAAAGAGAACATAAGAAAAGGCCACTTGATTCAAGTAAATTATTTGCTACAACACTACATTCACAAAATGTGTTCTTAAAAAGGAAGGAAGGAAGGAAGGATGGAGGGAAGGAGGAAGGAAGAAAGAAAAAGAAATTCATGGTCAAGTAACAGAAATACTCCAAACGCTCAGTTAAACAAAATAAAATGGATTTCTTTACTCTGACCTTTTTCATTGTCTTTAATATCCTTTTTTTTTTTAAAGGTTTTATTTATTTATTTGACAGAGAGATCACAAGCAAGCAGAGAGGCAGGCAGAGAGAGGAGGAAGCAGGCTCCCTGCTGAGCAGAGAGCCCGATGCGGGGCTCGATCCCAGGACCCTGAGATCATGACCTGAGCCGAAGGCAGAGGCTTAACCCACTGAGCCACCCAGGCACCCAGGTGCCCCTGTCTTTAATATCCTAATATTCAATGTAAATCTTCAAAAGAAGTGGATGCTAAGTGTTTCAGTGATCAAGGAGTCCTTATTTCCTCCAATCCCTCTAGATCTAATGTTTTGAGGAAAACATTTATGGGAAGCAGGATGAGGGACTGAACAAGCCACTGGGGATCTCTGAAGGAGTGTTGTAGAAACTGGAATGCATAAGGTAACAAGTGAGCAATGGAGCAGCTTGGCATGTAAAGAAAGTAGGTGATAGGTAAACCCATTAGTAACTAAGAACCATCAGCATATTAATCTTTGTAAAATAAAACCCTTTTAGCATCATTCCTCTAATAAAAATAAATAAACCAAAAAAAGTGAAGGTTTCCCTACCTCTGATGGATTAAACCTCTTTGCCTGACATTCGAAGCTCTCCTTTATCAGGCCAGCTGACCTTTCTGGTTTTCCAGTTATGCCTTAACACTCATTCTCTGCTCTAAATACCCTGTTCTGCTCACTGTCCTTAGGGCATTTTCTGTTTTCCAGCCTCTTCACCCTTGCTTACAATGTGATTTGCCTCCCCTAGCTGCTCTGATCAGAGCCGTGCCTGTTTTCCAAGGCACAGCTTAAATCTGCTTTCCTCAGAAGCCCTCTTTAGCCATCAAACCTCACAGTGGATTCTTTTCTCTGAACTTCTAGGGCATTTAAACTTCTTAAGGATTCATTTGAGACTTAGCGTGTTGGACATTGCCTCTATGATTCGAAACTGAAAGAGGAAAGGCCATGACCTGAGCTTTGCAACTCTCAACCCCTGTTTGCCCTTGTAATACACCCAAACAAGGGAGGATGATATTATCCAGCAGCACATAGGAGCAAGGGTACAACCCCATCATGGTGAATTTCACAGACTGTGCTTTGTTATTATACAAGCACCTGCTATTCCTTGAGGATGGAAGAATCCACTCTCCGCTTGCCCAATAGTAATGGTTGTCATTTGAAAACCCTAGGTTGAACACTTTACATGTATGGTCTTGGTGAATCCCGCAAAGTCCCTAAGAAGGGGCGTTAGTATCCCCACTTTACAGAAGAGTAAGCTTTCTCTAAGTATTCAAGTCAGCTTGTTCATGTTTATGACCCTCTCTTTAGCTGGTCCAGGCAGAGCCAGCCATACAACCCACATACTTGACCCCAAGGCCTGGGCTCTTTCTGTCCCAGCACAACATCTGCCTGGCCACACTGACCACAAGAAATTTAATGACAGATAATTAAAGCTCAAAATTCACACTTTTCCTTCAAGTGGCAAGTATCTACCAGTTGGGTATGGAAGGCAGAGTAGAAATCTAGTTAGAGTCAGTGCAGTTTGAATATCAGAGGTGTTCTAGGAACATTCTAGGGTCTCCTAAGGACCTAGCAGAGCTCAGTAGGTGTCCTCTGGAGAGCCGATGGGTCCTGGTTAAAGTGAGCTTTGGAGTGTGCTGCATCACAGGGGCGCATGCACAGCCTGGAGGACACATGAGGGTCTTTTCTTGCTTGGGTACTCATTGATGTCACTAGAGGGATTGACCTCCATTTTCACCCTACTGTGAACTCTCTGCTTATCTATCTGTCTCCCTTACTAGACTTTGAACTCTCTGCTGGGGAAAAGCTATCTTATTTACTGAGACCAGACACATAAATACAAAATAGCACTTGTTGATTTGATGAATGAATGGCAAGGCAAGGTGCTTAAGGTGGAGACAACACAATAGAGTAAACTTTTATTCTACTATCAGAAAACTAAATTAAGTCATCCATGTTGTATTTCTTCCCTGTTGTTTATATACCATCCAGAAGTCTCAGGCTTCCCAGAGACCTTCGCAAACCCAGACCCTCCCTGTAAGACTGTCAAACCTCATAATTTTCAGGCCCCATCTTCTAAATTAGATTGTGCAGCTTTTCAGCACCTGAGGTGTGTGCTGCTCTTTGTGCCTGCCCCCCATCTTTCAGTGCACTGCCTCCCGCAGAGCGAGATCTGTATAAACACATGCTAACAACTGTATGGAATTATGGGTGGGACCTGGTCCTAACTGTACTGTCTCCTTGAGATAATTCTTGGTGAATTCAGATGATAAAGGGGAGAGGAAATCAGGATGGTGACAGAGACAGAGCAAGAAGAATAGGCAGGATCTGTCAACTCATTGGAGGTGGAAGGTGAGAAAGATTGAAGAGGCAAAGTATTCAAACAAAGATTTTGAACCAAGCGGATGGATTGAAGGATTATGCCCAAGAGGGAAATATAGAACTTCTTCTCCTGACCTACTCATCCTCGCAGTAGTTTGAGCATGGAGAAAAGATTCCTCATGAATGTCAGGCTCAAGTGTTCCTTGGAGACAGACAGACCTGGGACAGTCAGGCACTCAGGAGAGTCCAAAAGGACAAAAAGGGAAGGTTTGACTTTGTCACTCTGCTAGGGAGGAGGAGAAATTTGAGCTGAATATATTTTTGGTTGGAACAACTTGTAAGTGCTCTGTTTGATAGCAGGGTTGTTTGAATGGCCGATTTCATAACTGCACATAGCTTTTCCAAATAAATGGTGTCTGTAGAATGTTCAGGTTAATGCATGAGTCCAGTGCTCAAGAGTGTTTGCGCTTAGAGCAACTGAGCCTTCTTTCTTCATAAGTCATCCTGGCATTTTGTCAACAAACTAATTTGCTTTTCTAAGAAACTAGATTAATACTTCCTGTACTCTGTGCTATTCACAGATCTACAATGCAGTGAGAAGCGGAGAAGAAATAGAAAATACAACTGAATCTCTTCTCCATGTCTTCACAAGGCTCCCGGCCTCCGAGGCAGCCCATGAAAGGATTAGCATTGGTCCATGCTTAAAACGGTGTGTCCAAGACACCATATGTGAGTATCGGGCCACGCTCCAGAGAACGTCCATATCTCAGTACATCACGGGCTCTCTCCTAGAAGCAACCACATCTTTGGGAGCAAGAAGTGGCCTACTCAGTACTTTTGGAGGATCCACTGGACGAATGATGCTAAAAGGTAATGTCTGAAATGTCACTTTTAACTTTTCATCTTTCAGTGCAGAAAAGAATCTAAGTTAATGCTTATGCATCTCCTGATGGAAACTTGGGTTTACTTATTGGCAATTTTAAATAAGGGTTGCCACTTTAGTAAACTATAAAAAAAAATATAGTCCTTTATCAAAATCTTTTAAGGTATAAATACTAAGCGTTAAGATTCTAAGATTTTGACATTTCTTTTTCAAAAGAAATAAGTGGTTACAAGACTATCTTTAATTTTAAAAAAAATATTCAGGGGTTGCTTGGGTGGCTCAGTGGGTTAAAGCCTCTGCCTTCGGCTTAGGTCATGATCTCGGGGTCCTGGGATTGAGCCCCACATCGGCTTTCTGCTCAGCAGGGAGCCTGCTTCCTCCTCTCTCCGCCTGCCTCTCTGCCTATTTGTGATCTCTGTCTGTCAAATAAATAAATAAAATCTTTATTAAAAAAAAGTATACAGACAGGTTTTCTCCTAGTTGTAGTCTATGACATGTCAATTACTGTGATGAAAGTCTTGTGGACAAGTTTGGTCATGTGGTCCCAGTGAAAACCAACACTGATATGGAACAGAGTGAAATGCAGTTCTTCTTACCACACAGAATCAGTAGGTTCATGTCAACCAGAAAAGCTAAAGGCCATCTTCAATGACTCCCATCTTAAAAAGCAGGATAGTTAGGCATCCCGCTAAAAAATGAAAGCCAATGGAAAATGGGGTCCCTGAGCACCAGAACTTCCCAGCTACTTCCCACGAGTAGCAGAGAGGCAGGTCAGAAATGGCAGTGCACCAAAGAACTTTGGAGAGTTGTGCACTGCACAGCTGTCACAACCCACTTGGCAGCCTTCCCTGGCAGGAAGCTGCCAGCCAGACAGGGACCATGCAGAGCAATGTTCCACTGCCTGGGGGCTGCCAAGAGCTTGATCTGACATCCGGCCATTTCTCTCAAGGAGAGCAGCTCTTGTCCCTCCACAGCAAGCCCCAGACCTGTAGCTTGCAGGCCAGTGACCTTCCTCCCCCTCCCCACAACACACACCCTCGGCAGGCCCAAGAGGAAGTACACACCTCCCTGGGTACCATGTGGGTACCATTTGGGTACCATGTGGGTACCAAGTTGGTGTTGGTTTGTTTTCTAGAGTCATTTTAACTTTTGCAGCTTGGTGATAAATGATGAATGAAGGAAAACACAAGGTGTGGGGACACTCATCCAAGAGACCAAAGTGTTTCCTATGTTTATCATTTATTCAGCATATGTTTTCTAAGTCCCTACTAGATGCTTGGTGCTGGGTAGGGAACAAAACACAGTTCCTGCAGTCATGGAGCTGGTAGGCTCTAGGTGGTAAGCAGTTTCCCCCATGCACAGGACTCAGGATTTCTCTACCCTGTTGTGATTCCTGGTGACCACCAATCTTCCATTCTCTGTCCATGCTCTTCCAGGGAAGTTGGGCTGAGATTGGCATGTGGAGTTATTGATGCTTTAAGGCTTGTGACTCCGAGAACCTTGTCCTATGAGTTTGTCAACTTGTGTTTGTCAGAGACCCCATCCATACCCAGCCATGTTTAAGTATATGGGTGATTCTTTTTTTTTTTTAAGATTTTATTTATTTCTTTATTTGAGATACGGATAGAGAGGGAGAGGGAAGAGGGGTAGAAGGAGAGGGAGAAGCAGGCTTGCCACCAAACAGGGAGTCTGATGTGGGGCTCTATCCCAGGACCCTGAGTTCATAACCTGAGCCGAAGGCACTTAACCGACTGACCACCCACATGCTTCAGAGATTCTCATGAAGTGCAAGTCAATTTAGTTGCCTTTAGGTTGTTTATGATCCTAATGAGGAGGCCAGATTTGTGTGCACCAAGTATTTGAAGAATACTTCGGAGAGTTAAGTGCTCAATAATGTGAAAGTGGCTTTAATAGTTCAAAGAGTTTAGAGAGGGAGTTAATGTTCTTTGTGACAAATGGCCTGGCCCAAAACACGAGACCTCAAACAAACAAACAAAAGTCCATGAAAGCCACTTTCTTTCTTCTCCATTAATTGCAAAGGGAGGGATCCCTAGGCTCCCTGACCAAGGCAGCTGCCTCCAGTCCTACACAGACCTTTGGGGAGAAAAAAGGAGACTGCTCATTAGCATGTCTTTTGCCCTGATAGTAACTTGATCTCAATTGCTATTTGTACTTCCCTGTTTAGATCATAACATTTTTTTAAAGATTTATTTATTTATTTTAGAGATATGGGGAGGAAAGGACAGAGGGAGAGGGAGAGAGAGTCCAAGCAGACTGTGCACTGAGCCTGGAGCCCAGCACCAGGCTCGATCTCATGATCCTGAGATCAAAACCTGAGCCGAAGCCAAGAGTCAGACACTTAATTGACTGCACCCCCCAGGCGCCCCCAGATCAGAACTTTTTGATCAATATTCCCAGCTCAGAGATTCATTGGACCATCAGCTAATGTGTTACCTTTAAATTGGCAATTTATGCAAGAGTTGGGATTTTCTTTAACTTTCTGTTTTGTAGCTCTCTGATGGTTTTTGATATCACTCTGTAAGTAGCTTCTGCTGAACAATACAGTTAGCTGGCTGGCTTCTGCTCCAGGCTTACTTCTGTAGCTCTGACTTGTTCTCTCGGAAAACTTCTCTGACTTCAGTGCCCTCTCCCATGGAGTCTTCAATGTCTGTATGTGCCGTAGTGAACCATATGTTTCTTTAACATGCAGTGGAAGAAAATACATCCCAAAAACCATACAGGTATTCGGAATCATAGAATGTTTATAGAATCTATAGGTTCAGCCTATTGACTAGTTGGGTCTTGAACTCTGTTGGCCATTTACTCCAGCAAGGGGTCTGGAAGACATGCTGGCGCTGTGACCTGGTCGTCCGCTTTTCTCACTCTTCACTGCGTGTCCTGTGGCATTGAGTTGGCCGACGGCTTTCAGCTCTGTATTGCTAATGAAAATCACTAGGAAGTATATAGCACAGACTCAGTCCCCATTTTATAAATAACTTATATTCCAGAAGTTCATTCCTCAGGCACTGTGTGGAACAGAGAATACTTTCCTAGAGACATAGTATTAAACATTGTGATTTGGTTGACTCTCATCCTCAAAAACCTCTTTAACCCACCACAGGGTTGAAATCTATATACTCTGTTGGGAAGTGTTTTTCTCTTTAGTCTCTTCAAACACTATTATTGGAATACTGAGAATCAGCCTCCAAACAAAAAGCAATACAAATGAGTTAAAAGTCACTTCCTGCTTAAGGGAAATAAGTTTAATCAAGGTGAACAGAGTTAAATTAAAACTTTTATGAAGATTTTGAAAAGAACTTCAGGCCATTTTGGAGATTTTAGATGTTGGCATCTAGTTCTCTTATATGGTTAATCACATTTCAAAACTCATACTGATATAAAAGAATCAGAAAATTATTATCTCAGTAGTTCCCCACCCCCCTTTTTTAATGGAGGCTTATAAATGGAGAGAAGAAGGGAAGAGAGGCCAGGCAGGGTTTAATTTGTTTTTTCTCCCAGAGGGAAAGGGTAAGAAAGAGATTAAAAAAGAATGACTTCTCCCATGAGAGAGGGCATGTTTGAAATAGATTAAAGGGAGTTGGGAAAGGTAGAGAAAAAGATAAGTACTGTTTGCTTCCATTTTTTTTTTTTCAAAGATTTTATTTATTTATTTATTTGACAGAGAGAGACACAGCGAGAAAGCGAACACAAGCTGGGGGAGTGGGAGAGGGAGAAGTAGACTGCCCTGTTGAGCAGGAATCATGAAGCGGGGCTCAATCCCAGGGCCCTGGGACCATGACCCAAGCCGAAGGCAGATGCTTAACAACTGAGCTACCCAGGGGCCCCTTGATTCCATTTATATGAGGCACCCAGAACAGTCAGCATCATAGAGACTAAGGGCTGGTGGGGGACAGGGAATGGGGAGTCATTGTTAATGAGTATAGAGTTTCCATTTTACAAGATGAAGAGTTCTGTACAACACTGTGAATGTATCTAATGCCACTAAAATAGACACTTAAAAGTGGTTAAGATGCTACATTTTGTATGTATTTAACCCCCCCACACCCCCGCCATAAAAAAGAATAAAAACTTTCTAGAAGAGGAAGAAGCTGTTATGTAGGTCTTTGGTTTCAGGTTTATTACGATGTTAGAATCCAGGTTGCGGAAAAAGAAATAGGAAAACAGACAGCTCTTCACGTGAACTTCCAAAGGGGGCGCAAGTCGGCTCGTGTTGTGGAAGTGGTTGTGATTACAAGACGAGGGTTGGAGCTGCCTGCAGTAGGTGAAACTAGGAAGAGAAAATGTCCAGTCAGTTGTTCAGGAGTAACAAGGCATTCATAAGTCAGGAACTGGGGACTCGGGCTTGATTGGCTAGAGTTCTGCAGCCTTGCTGCTTTACCACAGACCACAGGATTCTGCTGACTCTTTAGTATCTCACTGAGCTTCCACACTTCCGATGGTACTGGTGACTCTAGAAAGACAGCTGGCAATCAGGATACAAACATTCCCGGTTTTCTGCCTTGAGGACCACCAAGGATGGTCTGTCTACAAAGTAGAAAGTTTGCCAAATAACAAGAAACATTTCCCGATACGAAGCATTGATTAGCAAGGGGGTGCCCTGGATTACAAAGGTGTGGTTTCTCAAAGTGGGAAATGGAGCATTTACACCATCTAATTCCAGTCTGGGTCCCTTTCTCCCGGTCCCCATTTACCTTGCTAGAATCTCAGGATCAACTCCCAATAGCAGTGATGGCCACAAGAATTATCGACATCAATAATCAGGAGGGTTTTCTAAACCCATTGCCTGCTTTTGTTTTCTTTTTTTCCAATGTCCTCTCTACTTAAAATTACAAGACCGAGATAAAATAAAAAGGGAGAGAAAAAAAGTGAGATTGCTGATATTAATGTAAAACACTGATAGTAAAATTAGAAAAAATCAGTGGTAAGGGAAAGGATTTTTCATTCGAAGGCAGCTAAGTGTTTTCAAATGTGCATATTGTACCAGCCAATAGAATGAATTTGGTACATTAAATTCAATTTTTCCTTCTCAAGCTGTTGCTAAGTAAGTTTGTAAATTAAAGGATTACGTATTTGCATAAAACCAGAACAAATCTTGTTCATATTTGGATTATGTAGCAGAAAGAACACTCCACTCTTCATGTCCACTCAACTTGAGTTTGAGTGTGTGTCTGTATATGTAAAGAATAATTATCTTAAAGGTATGGGTCATATGTAGAGTGTAAATAGAATATTAACATGAAAACAAAAAGTGCACTACGTATTTAATATTCTTATTGAAAGTAGACAGTATTTTGTTTCTGATAGAAAGGTCTAATAAATTTTTCTTTTATTGTAATAAGGATATTCTATTTGTGTATTTTTCTAAAATTAATACCTTCAAGGATAAAAACAAGAAGTTGTAATAAGAACACACACACATATTAGAACTATGTGACTATACCTCATAAATAATTTAGTTTATAAAGGCTGTCTTCGTTGACTTCCTCATAATGAAAACAATTACCCTTTATGTGCCTACCCAGCAATGGAAGGCATATGCATACTTCTAATTCCCAGATTTAAGTTTATTTAAAGAAATCCTCTGACTTATTAGTTTTGTGGTTTTGAAATTGTTTTCTTGGTGGTTAAAAGTATGCTTTATGTAATTTGGGGTATGTTTCTGTACCAGTTAATCAACTAGAAAGTATTCGTTCACTGTGGCCCAGTGCTATGTCACCTCTGGGAAGAATGTAAGGGATTACATCTGGAAATCTTCAACTTGAACAACAGTATTTCTCACTCCAGCGAAAATGTAATATTAGGTTTTAGGTCTACTGAGGTAGCTCTTACTACCCGCCAAGAGATTTATGAAGTGCTGGGCTGCACAACTGTTGGTAGGTTCTGTAGCTCATGGGGTCAGTAAGTCTGGTGGGTAAAGGACAAAGCCCTATGCCTTGGGTCCACAGTAGTCAGGTGTCATCCAGGACTGTGACGCTAGGCCCGAGTGTGACCCAGAATGTGACTCTATGTCTAGGTATGACCTAAACATGCTCAGATGTAACCGAGGACTATGACTCCACACCAAGTGTAGCCTCAGAGTAAATTACAGCATGTGACCAAGCATGTCACTCCATGGCCAGGTGTACCCGAGGACTCTGTCTCTACACCCCTGCTCATAACCAGGAGGTGCTTCCAAAGTACCAGAGGAGGGTGAAGTCACATACCTCACATGTAACAGGAGACATGATGCTTCTGTCGCCAAAACAATTATCTATATTTTGAAGGGGAAGAAGGGTCAGGCAGAGGAATTATTTTTGTTTGTTTGTTTTTTTCAAGACAACACCCCCATTTCTGTTATCTCTGACATTTTAAACTCCTCCATTTGTAAAGAGAAAATTGAGCATAAGGGCGGGTCAAGTTGGGTAGAGTTACAGTGTTATTTCTTATTGTTAACATTTTCTTAGTCCTTGCTGGGTAGCAGGTATTGCTCTGAGGGCTTTGCCTGTGTGATTGCATTGAAAGCCATTATTCCATGGTCCAATGAAGGAGGTACTACTATTTGCTAATGAGGAGACTGAGGCCCAGAGACATTAAGAATCTCACCCTTGGGTACGCAGGTGGTCAGGAATGGTGTGAGTGTTTGAATCTAGGCAGCAGGTTGAGTCCATACCATGTTCCAGGTACTGCAGCAAGCCCTCCTTCTGTATTATTTCATTTAGTCCTCATTGTGGGTTGATTTATGGACCCCAAAAGAGATATGTAGAAGTCCTAACCCCTAGTACCTATGAATGTGACCTGATTTGGAAATAGGGTCTTTGCAGATGTATTCAAGTGAAGATGAGGTCATTTTCAGTGAGAGTGAGCCCGAAACCCAGCAGCTGGCTTACCCTGTTTGAGGAAGAGAAGAGACATAGAAGCAGACCCACTGTGGTGAGTACAATGTGGTGATGGAGGCAAAGATGGGAGGGGCTCACCCACAAGCCATGGAACATCAAAGAGTGCCAGCCACCACCAGAAGCTGGGAAAAGGCAAGGGAGGATACTAACTAGAGTCTTAAAGGAGGCATGGCCCTGCCAACACATTGATTCTCAATGTCTAGCCTCTACAACTGGGAGAAGATAGATTTCTATTGTTAGCAACCATTCCAGCCGTGGTAACTTGTTACAGCAGCACCAGGAAACTAAGAGAGTCTTTTTTTTTTTTAATATTTTATTTATTTATTTATTTGACAGATAGAGATTGCAAGTAGGCAGAGAGGCAGGCAGAGAGAGAGGGAAGCAGGCCCCCTGCCAAGCGGAGAGCCCGATGCGGGGCTCGATCCCAGGACCCTGAGACAATGACCTGAGCCGAAGGCAGAGGCCCAACCCACTGATCAACCCAGGTGCCCCTAAGAGAGTCCTTTTGACAGTCTTGTGAGGAGGAAATTATTAACTCCAGGAAACTGAGGCTCAGACAGGTTAAGTGACTTGCCCAAGGTCACACAGAGAGTAGGTATGTGCAGCCAACCTAGACCAAGTTTGTCCAAGGCTCATGGTCACTGCTATGATGGCGACATGTTTGCAGCTCCTCAGTAGCAATGTCTATCTCCACCTCGTTTTAGTTGTTTGGAGTTTTTTCTAGTCATGAGCTCTGACACTCATCCTCCTCCCATACACATTTTGCCTGGCACAGGACCAGGCACAGAATAGGTTTTCAGGGGGCTGTATTTCATTATAAAAAGCTTGGATTTTACCTTGTGAGTAATGAAAGACACTGAAGCATTCTAAGGAAGGATGTGATTTGATCAGATTGGGTTTTTAGAAAGAGCCATATGGCATAAACCTTCGTGGAATCAAGTGGCAGGTGTGTTCACAGAATCAAGAAACTTGTAGTCATTGCTATTTTATGACACTTAATTGAATGAGATAATTTTTTTTATATTTTTAAAGATCCAATTTATTTATTTGAAAGAGAGTGAGATCACAGAAGGAGAGGGAAAGGCAGAAGCAGACCTGCCACTGAGCACAGAGCCTGATGTGGGGACCTGGGGTCCTGATCATGACCTGAGATGAAGGCAGATGCTTAACCCGCTGAGCCACCCAGGTGCCCTTGAATGAGATAATTTTGGAACCTAAAAAAGAAAATACTAATTTATACTTTAGGTTGTACAAATATATATAACTCATACAAATGAAAATGCAAATACATCCAGGAGGTTTTTGAATTGGCACAAAAGCCATTTTCATCATCTCAGTAAACCATTCTCAGTACCAGGGCCCTGGAATGGCTGCAGGGCTATCTCTGGGGCCTCCCTTACTCCTGTCTGAACTCCTCTCCCCTCCTTCCAAGGCACCATCTGCCTCTGGGGGTCCAGAGCCACCCTGACTATACCAACCCATCCACTCCTCACTCATGGCCCCATAATAACATAATTGCCTGTTCTTTCTTTAGTGGATCCCAGTGAGGCTTGTGAGCAGAGTGATGTGATGGGTTAGAATAGAGATCTGGACTGTTACTGATGGCGTCAACTGAGGCAGACTGGGGACAGGTGGAAGAGCTGAGAACAACTGGCAGGGGGAATGGGGCACAAGGTGCAAAGGCATGAGACAGAAAGACACACAGTATGTTCAGGGAATGACCGAAGCTTGGGAAGTACGAAGGCTGAGTAGGAAGGCAAGGGGCTGGGGCAGGGAGGAAAAGATAGGTCTCCAGGGGGCTGTATTTAAAGATAAGGAGCTTGGATTTCACACTGTAGGGAAAGAGAGAAACACTGAAGGGTACTAACAAGGGTGTGATTTAATCAAACTGGGTTTTTAGAAAGATCCTTCTGGCTGCAGTAAGGGGTGGGGCTGCAAAGAGTGTCATCTTTTTTTTTTTTTTAGATTTTATTTATTTATTTGACAGACAGAGATCACAAGTTGGCAGAGAGGCAGGCGGAGAGAGCGGTGGGGGGGGTGCAGAGGGGAGGCAGGCTCCCTGCTGAGCCAAGAGTCTGATGCAGGGCTCGATCCCAGGACCCTGGGATCATGACCTGAGCTGAAGGCAGAGGCTTTAACCACTGAGCCACCCAGGCACCCCCATAGAGTATCATCTTAACCCTGGCATAAGTGTCCAAAATACAGACTCTTGGGCTTCACCCCCAAACCTACTGGATTAGCCTCTGATACTAAAGGTGAGTGTGCTTGGTATAGAAGATGGATGGAGGGAGAGGGCAATGAGAACCAGAGGCACTTAGAAGGATATTGCTAAGGCACAGTGCCTGGTAGGATGTTGTTGGCACACTTAGCAACTGGTAAAAATTACAAAAGGCCTCCTTCCTCACTCTCTACAGGCTGATACAGCCTCATACCCATGCATTTCAGTTAGGGCACAGCATGCTAGCTGGATTTCAGACCTCTTTTCCACTCGGGTAAGTACTTTTGTGCAGTGCACAGACTGTTTACTCTACCAAAAAGTCTGAATCCTGGGGAAGCAGCAGAGAGGTGCAGGAAAGGGGAAGAATTAATAGAATGTGGGTATTGGATGGATGTAGTATGGATAAAGAGAGCTGAGCCTAAGATGACCATTAACGTTATCTTTTTAAAAAATCATTTCAAGGGGTGCCTGGGTGGCTCAGTGGGTTAAGCCTCTGCCTTTGGCTCAGGTCATGATCTCAGGGTCCTGGGATTGAGCCCACATCGGGCTCTCTGCTCAGCAAGGAGCCTGCTTCCCCCTCTATCTCTGCCTGCTGCTCTGCCTACTTGTGACCTCTCTCTGTCAAATAAATAAATAAATAAATAATCTTAAAAATATATAAAAATTTAAATAAATAAATAAATAAATAAATAAATAAATAAATAAATAAAAAGCCATTTCAAATCCTTCCAATTTGGGACACCTAGGTAGCTCAGATGGTTGAATGTTTGCCTTCAGCTCAGGTCATGATCTCAGGGTCCTGGGATGGAGCCCCATGTCAGACTCCCTGCTGAGCCTCTCTTTCTGCCTCTCCCCCGATTGTGATCTCTACCTCTCTCTCTGTCAAATAAATAAAGAAAACCTTGAAAAAAAGTTCTTCCAATTGATTATTAATAGTTAAAAATTATTAGTATTGTTGGATCATATGCTCACTGCCACCCCATCCCCACCATCACTTCAAGAATTCAGGAAGTTAAGGGTTCATTAAAGGCTAATTATTTAGTATAAGAGGCTAAAACCTCTTAAATAGGAAACAAAAACATTTTTTATGATTAAAAAAAAAAAAAGTCCTAACCACTGAATTCAGAAAAGTGATTGGTGAGGACAGCAACCCCAGGTAGCTACTTGGGATCTCCATATTTGAGCTGGTCATGAAAATGTCAGGTCATAGGTACAGAATCTCAGAATAGTCCATGTTCCAGAAATTCATTTGCAAGATAGTTATTTGGAACTCTATACCTAAAGACAAAACAGCAATTAAATTCCAAGCCTTCCCCAAAATAACAAAACTGAACTCCTGAATATTTTAAATGAAAAAGTACTAAAAGAGGGGCGCCTGGGTGGCTCAGTGGGTTAAGCCGCTGCCTTCGGCTCAGGTCATGATCCCAGGTCCTGGGTTCAAGCCCCACATCGGGCTTTCTGCTCAGCAGGGAGCCTGCTTCCTCCTCTCTCTCTGCCTGCCTCTCTGCCTACTTGTGATTTCTCTCTGTCAAATAAATAAATAAAATCTTTAAAAAAAAGGGGATTTCAGAAAACTTACATACTTAGCCCCTGTCCTCAAAGACTTCATAATCTTATTTGCAAATGGAGTATGCATCCTCTTGATAAGACAACAGAGTATGGGTTAAGAGCAAAATGTGGGGGCGCCTGGGTGGCTCAATTGTTAAGCATCTGCCTTGGGCTCAGGTCATGATCCCAGGGTCCTGGTTCAAGCCCCACATCGGGCTTTCTGCTCAGCAGGGAGCCTGCTTCCTCCTCTCTCTCTGCCTGCCTCTCTGCCTACTTGTGATTTCTCTCTGTCAAATAAATAAATAAAATCTTTAAAAAAAAAAGTGCTAAAAGATGATTTTTCTATGTTAGTAATTAAATGTCCCCCCCCCCCGAAAACCAAACTAGAACAAAAATATGTTGTATTTACCCTGAACAAGGTGAGTTTAACTAGAAAACAAACAAACAAACAAAAAGCAGATAGATAATCCTGGGGAGTCAAGAAATACATATAAATTGAAAGGTAAAGAGATAAGTTCGAATACTTTTTAAAGCTGAGGCAGTTACCAATAGAAAAAAAAACTGAAAATATACAAGTCGCAGTAATTGGGAAAATGGGCCAAATTCCTCATCTTTCATTGAGGTGATTGAATATATTCTTCTTTCAGGGGAAGGGAATATATAAAGAAATAGGGATGTAAAACTTTTGTAGTGTAAGGATATAACTGCCCAAAAACAGACACCGAAACCAACAAAAATGGTTACCTCCAAGAGAAGCCTTTTATTTGTCACTTTCCACTCATCTATACTGTTAGAATGTTTATTTCCATGAGCACATACTACATGGGTCATGTTTTATTTATTTATTTTTAAAGATTTTATTTATTTATTTGACAGAGAGAGGTCACAAGTAGGCAGAGAGGCAGGCAGAGAGAGAGGGAAGCAGGCTCCTCGCAGAGCAGAGAGCCCGATGCGGGGCTCGATCCCAGGACCCTGAGATCATGACCTGAGCCGAAGGCAGAGGCTTTAACCCACTGAGCCACCCAGGTGCCCCATGGGTCATGTTTTAAAAGAGGCTTTTGGAGCCTATGTGAAGATTCTGATGGATTCAGGCCCCTCATTTCCAGTACCATTGTTATCAGCTGCCATACAGAAGACCAGTTGGGGCTCCCATTCAAATGAGAAGAGAGAGGGGAGGACCAGAGGCTTTGTTGAAATAAGATGGGGAGAGGGGCTCAGAGTGAATAAGACAAGTTTGATTTCGGGCTCTTCTTTGTCCTGATAGCACTGTCAGCCTCTGAGTTGTTTCTTGATTTAAAGAAATGCAGTGTGAGCATCATTCTGTCTTGGGTTTGAGACTTGATTTCAACACCATGTTATCTTGAATAGGTGACTTTCTTTTTTTTTAAGACTTTATTTATTAGAGAGAGAGAATGAGAGAGAGAGAGAGCATGAGATGGGAGAAGTCAGAGGGAGAAGTAGACTCCCCACTGAGCAGGGAGCCCAATGTGGGACTCGATCCTGGGACTCCAAAATCATGACCTGAGCCGAAGGCAATTGCTTAACCAACTGAGCCACCCATAAGTGACTTTCTTGAGGCTTCAGTGTCGGTATCCATAAAATGAAAATAAGAGCACAACTTGTTAGAGTTGTTTGGAGGATTAAATGAGATAATGCATGTAAAGAACTTAGCCTAGCAGCCGACACCTAATGATTACAAATAAATGTAATGATGCCGATGCTGAGGATGATGATGGTGTTCATGATTGCCACCACCTTGGAATGCCAGCCCTCCACTGTTCTTAATTCAAGCGCTCTGCTCTTAGCTCAGTCACAGATGCGCACAGAAAGAGAGACACCCTCTATGTTTTCACGGCTGTGGACCCAGAGCAGTAGCATCTAAAGGGATACTTGAAAGGAGGTATCTACAGGCTGGGGGCTATCCCCATGTAGAATCTTCAGTTAGATTTTCCTTAGGACCCATGCAACAGGTCATTTATTCATTCATTTACTTATTTGACAAATATTTATTTTTTATAATGCTTTTTTTATTCAGAATTAAAATTTCAGTGAACTTTGCATAAATGCCATTTAAATGTTGTTTGTTTTTAATTTTTTATTTTTTATTAATATATAATGTATTATTAGCCCCAGGGGTACAGGTCTGTGAATCGCCAGGTTTACACGCTTCATAGCATTCACCATAGCACATACCCTCCCCAATGTCCATAACCCAACCACCCTCTCCCTACCCCTCTCCTCCCAGCAACCCTCAGTTTGTTTCCTGAAATTAAGAGTCTCTTATGGTTTATCTCCCTCCTGATCGCATCTTGTTTCATTTTTTACTTCCCAACCCTCCAAACCCCCATGTTGCCTCTCAAATTCTTCATATCAGGGAGATCATATGATAATTGTCTTTGTCTGATTGACTTATTTCACTCCGCATAATACCCTCTAGTTCCATCCACGTCATTGCAAAAGGCAAGATTTCATTTCTTTTGATGGCTGCATAGTATTCCATTGTATATATACCCCACATCTTCTTTATCCGTTCATCTGTTGATGGACATTAGGTTCTTGCCATAGTTTGGCTATTGTGGACATTGCTGCTATAAACATTTGGGTGCCCGTGCCCTTTCGGATAACTACATTTGTATCTTTAGGGTAAATACCCAGTAGTGCAATTGCTGGGCCATAGGGTAGCTCTATTTTCAACTTTTTGAGGAACTTCCATGCTGTTTTCCAGAGTGGCTGCACCAGTTTGCATTCCCACCAACAGTGTAGGAGGATTCCCTTTCTCCGCATCCTCGCCAGCATCTGTCATTTCCTGACTTGTTAAAGCCATTCTGACTGGTGTGAGGTGGAATCTCACTGTGGTTTTGATTTGTAATTCCTGATGCCGAGTGATGTGGAGCACATTTTATTTGACAAATATTTATTAAGCATCCACTGTGTTCAAAGCCCTGTGCTAGGTTCTGAGGATAAAATAGTGAATAGATATAGTCTCAACTTTCAAGGAATTCACTTGCTATCGGAGGAGATGGACAGATAAACATGCAGTTTGCAGTGTAAATGTTATAGTTGAAATAAGCACAGCATACCCTCTTGAGGGAAGTTTGAGGTTTCTAAAACCATTTAAGATCCTGAAGAAATGTGAAGTTCTATTTCACCAAAGAAAATAAGCCCTCACCTGTATGGTGAAGCTTCTTTTGTTTCTACTTCATTCTTTGTTGGTATCATCTCTCTCCCCTCCAGAGTGGAAAAGATGCAAAGCATTTATACCTGGGATTAGGAGCCATGTCTAAAATCTATGATTGGTACAGAATTTAGTGTTCAAGTTAAAATTGATAGGTTTTTATGAAGATGTATAAAATTGAGATTTTGCAGTAAATGTAACCTTTTGAGTGTTTTTGGATTATTTATTCCTTTAAAGAACAAAGACTAATTTTAAATGAACTATGAACATTCTTGTCCCTGGGAACAGTTATAGAACATAATGAAATATGCTTATAATTTGTTTATAATAATGTGTGGGTCAGTAGTAAATACTTAAAGGGGAAAAAAAGGAGTATCTCAAGATAGTCTGAGTCTTACTTAAACTTCTGTTTGAATTAGGTCTTAAAACCAAGAAATCATAAATTAGTAATACAGTTAAAGTAGTTAAGAGGGCATTTAAAGAACTGAATTCCAACAGAAGATATTTTATCATCTTCAAGAAAGTCTGAAATACTTTGCCAGCTAGAAATACATATTTGGTACTTAAAGTCTTTTAACTCTATTTCATCATGACCACAAACTTTTAAAAACATGATTCCTATAATATTAACCCCACAAGCGGTTCTATGAAGGTGTGAACAAATGTATGCTTCAGCCCCTCTGAGGCTTTCCCTGTGAATTTCACAGTCACCAGAAACACCCTTGGTAGCACTGGTGGGTATTTTACCTGTGTGTATCCAGAGTCATGTTTTTGCATTAAGAAGCAGACTCATCTAAAATCCGTTTCAAACAAATATTTCTGTGGGTTATGAGCAACATAGAAGGGAACTGAGAATATACAAAGTTTCAGAGACCTTGGCAACTCACAAGAGCTGGACTTATAAACTACCAAGTTTAGAACCAAAACCTTTACCTGGGGTGATTAGCTAGTAGGGGCAAACCCAGCATATGATCCCAAGCCAGTCTGATGCCCAAATCCAAGTTCTTAACCACTAGGAAATCATTCATGTGCTCTCCCATTCAGTCTCTCTTTCTCACTCTCTCCCTCTTTCTCTCTGTGTGCATATGTGTCTAAGTACAACATGGAACCCCTTATTTGAATGCAGGTCCATCTGACTATAAAATTGATCATTTTCCTGCATACCTGCCACCTCCTTGATCTAGAGACAGCTGAGGACTTCAAGGATATCTCAAGCATTCTTTGATATAGGTACTTATAAGGGTAGATGGGGGTCTTCCCAATAGTCACAGCACAGAATTAACCGAATGAGAGAAGAAGAGACTCCTATTAGCTAATGGGCAAAGCAAATATATTGCTCTCTACCAAAAATCCCACACAGCAACCAACACACAGAAGGGACCCAGAAGATACTTGTTGATTGAATGAATGAACAAATGAACACAAGCGCAAAACTCCAGGCTAACACACAGGTATCCGTACTACACCAGGAAGGAACATTTGAAGCCATCTCCTGCCATCCTCTGAGCATCACCAGCATCAGAAGTTAATTTACCAGCAATGACTGTCCTTCATGCATCACTTACAAAAATCATTTGGGCTGGTCCCAGCCCCGCTCAGTGTGCAATAGAAGGTAGGTGGCAGAAAACAGAGTTCTGCCCAGTCGGGAGGTATCATGTGGCCCATGGTGAGGTGGACAGTTATAAAATGATTTCTTGCTGGTGTGTTTCTGTTATTTCCATGTGTCCTTATACCCCTAGGCCAGTTGGCAAGGGTCCCAATGGCCTGATCTCTGCAAAGTAGGCTCACAGTGTTGTTGGGAAAAGAAGGATGGGGGTCACCCCAACCTCTTCATGAACCCTACTTTGGAGGGCCCAGGGTCTCTTTCCTGAGCATAGAGAGGAGGACAATGTCACTGTCCAGAAAGAGGCCACTGTTGGTAAAAATTCATTTATTTTATAGATATTTACTAAATACCTATACTGGTAGGTCCCAAGAATAGAGCAGACATTGTCCCTACCCACATGGAGCTTAAAGACCTATAGGGAATCAAGTATTTACAAAAACAAATGGCAAATTGTAACCTTACACATGCTACAAGGGATTGTGAGACCCTCTTAAAGGGAGATTTGACCTGAGAAGTTAAGACTTTGCTGAGGCAATGATGTTTCAGGTCCAACATATATAAACTAAGAGAAGAGGGCTTGGAACTGTGTTCTAGACAGAAGCAATTGTATGTGCAAAGGCCCAGTGGCAGAAGAAAGTATGGCAGCCTTGAGATTTGGATGTAAAGTGGTCTGGAGAAGACAGAATGACAAAGGCTAACAGGTCTTGGGTGCTCACTAAGTGCAAGGTGTTCTGACAAGTGTTTTTTTAAAGAATTACCTAATTTAAAAAAAAAAAAAAAAAAAAAGAATTACCTAATTTAAAGCCAACATTTTTACATATGAAGAAACTAAGGCACAGAGAGGCAAAACAAATTGCCAGATAATACCAGTTCTTGTTTAAGATCCTTGTCTTTATCCCTAGAAGCAGTGGGAAGCTATCAGAGGTTTTAAAGCAGAAGTGAACATAGGTGTTTCAAAAGAATGATTCTGATAAAAATAAACCAGAGATGCCCCCACCTGCACTACCCCTTCTTTTGTACCCCAAATTAAAATATTTACATATTTACATTAAAATCATGATGGCTGTTGAATCTGAAAATAAATGATTATTCTGCAAAAGAGACCTAGATAGTATTAGCTAATGTGCTGGTGTGTGGTGGTTCTGGGGAGGTGGGGAATGGCCTAGTAGTCCAGCTCCCTCTTTCTGAGACCTATATTCTGAGAAGTTTAGAAGAGAGCCCGATATGACCTAGGGAGGGAGGTTGAAGACAGTCCCCTTCCGGGAACAGAGACTTACGCTCCCCACCCTGCACCAAGCTCAGTGAGTACTATGAGCTGAAGTCCTATCTTACTTTTTATACCAAGGAAGCAAAACCTCTCTTGTGTCCCAAATCCAGACCATGTGTGTTTTTCTTTGACAGCTGCAGTAATTTAAAAACTGGGGAATTTTGCCTTAAAATATAGAGTTCTGGCTTCTCTGGCAATCCTGAGCCACCATTCACTTTTGGCCCCTGACCCACACTAACCCTCCAGATAAGACACACCAGCTCCATACTCTTCCTAGCTACACCTGGTACCTGCCTGACTCTGTAGGCATCTACATTTGGGACCCCTGGATTGTATTCTGAGATTTGCACAAGCTCTAGAGGATTTCAGGTTATGGGTTTAAGAAACTGGGCTGGAAGTTTAGACAAAGAAGAGAAGGACTGCAAACACAAACAGGTTGTCTTTGAACTGGCTTCTGGTCGGGGTGGAAGGGATCTCCCTGGGAGACACAGGAGTGGCTCCAGGCAGGAGAAGCAGGTGAGATGAGGTGCCAAGGTCAGAATGAGTGCAGTGCCTCGGAAGCAATGAGGAAATGATTCTCCACAACAATCTAGTGGGTAGATAGAGAGAGGTTAATTTGTAGGTGTGGTTATAGTTCTGAGAGCAAGGTAAAACCTGGACCTAAAGCATTAGAGAGCTGTCATAGGCTCTTAGCAGGTTGAATATTAGGAAGGTCAGACCAACAGCAGCATATTGGGGTCAAGAGCCTGGAGGCAGTCACCCTTTATAGGAAGGAGAGTAGCAATCATAAACCTGAATGATTATTCCCAGAATGATTATTCCCAGAATGATTATTAGGAATGGTGCACCCAGAATGAAGAGCCAGAAGCTGGTGGGAGCCTATGTAGTTTCATTGGCACAAGGCAGCGGTTACAGGAAAAAGACTAGTCTTAAACATTTAGCATCACTGGGAGAAAAATGAAATGTAATAAAAATTACAGTTGGTTAAGAATGGAGGCATTTTTACTACCAACAGAGCACCACTGTGAAAATCTCCAGGCTCGTGCCAGCGGGTTGATGCTGCTAACCTTTTCCTGGAGTCCGGGCATCTGAGTGCTCTTGGCGTATTGGCCCAGCCCCTCTGTCTGGGAGCAGGGCCTCCTCTGGCTTCCATAAAGCATAGATCTTGCCCAAATGTGGAAAACCTTTAGGGACATGAAAACCATTAGGGATCCGTAGCCCTGATTTGAACCAAGCAGAATAAACAAACCCCTGCCCAAATTGGAACTCGCTGGATGCCTTTCAGAGTTATCCAAGGAGAAAGGCTGAAGACCTCAAGGGTCTTCGAGTGGGATTCTGTCTTGTTTCAGCTGTGCTGCTCCAGTCTGAGAGACCCTGTGCCCTTCGGTCTTTATCCTTTTCTGAAGTGTTTTAACACCTCAGTTGCAAACCCATAAATGGATTGTGTTCTGAACCTATAACATATATAGTATTTTTTTTTCCCCGCCAGTGGGATTTTAAAGCCCAAGTTAGATGTTCTGGAAGTGTGTTGTATATCCAGGAACTCAGCTGGAAAAGGTCCAGAGAGCATTCACATTTTCCATTGACCATAGGGTCTTGCTAAGTTCCCAACCTCGATTTCTATTTTCAATATCCTTTGTCACTCTTTCCAGCCAAATAGTTTAGTTAGCTTTCTATATGCACAGCACCATGTAACTTTGTATCTTGCTCCCCAAAACAAGTAAGTGGCATATTTTCTTTTTTGATCCCAATTTTTAAAAAAATATTGGGGAGGCAGATTCAGAGAGAATTATGAATGTTCATTCATTCACTAAGCAGTCAACTCAGTGTCTCCTGGGGGCTGGACACTGTTAGGCAGTTTGGGGACAGTGAAGGGGGATGGATTGAAGAAACGCAAACAATACCCCAAGTCCCTGATACTCCTGATCCACTAAACATGAGATAGACAGAGAGCTAAGAAACCAACACAGAACAACTAAGAACCCAGCCCTACATGGTCACAAATTCAGAGGTCGGAGAAGCATAATTTGAAGTAATCTTGAGCTAGATTGGAGCTCTTACCCTGTCTCTAGTCTACTTTGAGGAATTACACTGTAACACAGCACAATATGAAAAACAAGTACTGAGTGCTGGCCATGGCTTTGTTCTAGCCAGGGATAAAAACAATGAAAAAAAAAAGGCAGTGTTCTTAATTCCTAGGAGTTGCTGATTTAGTTGACAGATGGTTGTGTGAACGTGTGGTTACATTGTGCGGTGATACATGTGAGGCTGAGGTTAGTGTGCCCTTTGGTGACCAACAGACCTAGATCCCACAAAAAAAGCTGTGTGACCCAGGGCAGGTCACTTACCGCCTCAGTTCCTAAGTTTGATTATCCGGCTTGTAAAATGGGGATGGAGCAGATACTTGCCTCGGAGAATCAGAGTGGCATAAAATAAATGAATCTAATGAATATAAGGTGCTTAGCACATGCTCAAAAATAAAAACAGACCAAAAAAGATGGAGATGGGACAAAGAAGACATTCCAGAAATGCTGAGAGCAGAGGCTGAGCTGCAGGGTGCTTCTCTGGACTGGAACTAGCAAGGAACTAGCAAGGAAGGGGACCCGGAGGGGACTGTGGGAAATGGAGTTGTGAAGGGCTCCCTGGTCTACAGGCTTGTCTGGAGCTGCAGGTGGGCCCTGGGTCAAAGCAGAGCCCTGCAGGACGGGCCGTGGATGACAGCTCTTCCTGGCTCTTGCTTTCAGAGCTCATTTCTCCCATTCACACCCACTCCTCGCCACCATTCCAAGTCTGATCAGCCACAGACAGCATCTCTCCTGCCGGAAGGTCTGTCTAATCTTCCTAGCTTGTGCAATGGAATAATGCACAGATAAATCCCTTTTTCTCCTTCTCTAGCTCAGGCATGAGGAAGTTGGAATGTTTAATGGCAACTCTTCCTTTCAAAAGAAAGAGAGAGAAGGGATGGGAGGAAGAGAGGAGGAAAGAGATGAATGAAAGGAAAGGAAGAGAAATGGATCCAGAAGGGGGCAGGGAATTATATACACATGGACCAAAATAGTGGTGTTGAGCCAAGCACAAACTTACTACCTCATTTAGCAAAAGTGGGTCCCAGATCAGCCTTGCCAATGGATTCCATTTGTAGGACTTCCTATTTTTCTTCCCATCCTTGCTTCGTCCCTGAATGTCTGTACTTAGAGAGATTCCATGAGCAATCTGAGGAAGAATCTGCAGACATGGCTGCCACGTCCCTCCCAGAACCTCTGAGCTCTCCACAGAGGGCCCCAGGTCTTGGATCCCTTTGACCTTGAGCAATGTCACACTCCTTTGTGCTTATCAACCTCTCCATGTGTTTATTGGGTGACAGTTACTGAGCTCTGCTCTCTGCAGACACTCTGCCTGGGGCTGGAAACAGCAACATAAGGTGTAGGAGGCCCAAACAACAGTGGCCAGCACTGAGAAAGGACCCAGGGCTACCTAGACAGAGCACCTTTCTAGCACAACTACCATTCCCAGAGGTGACTGCTTAGTGCCTACATGGATACAAATTTCAGTGATGTTGTTTTTAAAAAAAATCATTTTTATGTCGTTATCACTCTGAACCTAAAATCAAAAAGCCTGTATTGCTTTAAAAATAGTTGCTAGGATTAATCTTTTCTACTGCTCAGTACAAATTAATGAGAAACCATGTATTGAAGTGACCAATGTATAATAAAATAACTTTGATTTAGGCTTCTTTGCTGAAAATGGATTTTTGAAGTGCAATTTCAAAGTGCCACTCTGGGGGACCTCAGATTTGATTATTCAGTCTCCCCAAGCCTTAGTTTTCTGTATCCACAAAGTGGATATAATAGACTTTTCCTATAAATCAAGGAATGCAGGGGCATGTGATTTGTTACCTGTAAGCCATTGTACAAATGTAAGCTGCTGTTGCTACTACCATTAACAACTGTGATGATGAACGATGACGGTGTTATGGCCCTGGGTGAGGTTTGTGAAGCCAGCCAGCTCCTCCTCTGCTGCGTCTAGACACTTCTGTGTTGGTCACTTGTAACCAAACTCCTTCAGACCTGAGTTTCTCAAACTGTAACGTTACATATGGGTCCCCTGGAAAACTTGATGAGATGCAGTTTGGGATTTACTGGGACTGGGGTGGGGTGAGATTCTGAATGTGTATGACGTTCCCTACCATGCAGTTGCTGCAGGCGAGACCCTCCTGTCGAGTAGCAAGACTTCCTGCTGAAAGCCTCCTCAAGGCACCTGTCTGCGTCTCATGGCTCGTTGGTCTCCCACCTTTACCTGAAGAGAGCTAACTCACCTTTTGAGGGCCAAGAGCTTCCCTGACAGGTCTGCACCTGGGCCTGGAGCAGGAAGGCCCTCTGCCGCACAGAGCGCAGACCCCATCCTCCTGCGGCACCCTTCCGCGTGTGGCCACATGCAGGAGGCACAGTGCTTGTTTCCTGTTCTCCTGCATGTTCATTTCCCCGTACTTTGAGGGCAGCTCTGAAGAGGTGTCAGTTCACCTGCTCTGCTTGACTCTGTCTTTGAACTGATCTGAGCCGGAGCACTGATCTGAGCCAGTCAAGTTCACAGAAAACTGACTGCAAAACCCAAACGCACCTTCCCAGTTTCTTTTTTTTTTTTTTTTTTTTTAAATTTTTTTTTTTTTTTTTGAGAGAGGGAAAGTGAGAGAGAGCATGAGCGAGGAGAAGGTCAGAGAGAGAAGCAGACTCCCCGCGGAGCTGGAAGCCCAATGCGGGACTCGATCCCGGGACTCCAGGATCATGACCTGAGCCGAAGGCAGTCGTCCAACCAACTGAGCCACCCAGGCGTCCCACCTTCCCAGTTTCTGAGAGCCACCTGCAGCTCAGTCAGTTGAAGTATCACACACACAACAGGTGATATGTGATGACATGATGATGACTGCCATTGACCGCGTCGGGAAGGACGTGCCATAAACTGGTGGGAGGGCTTTACCAACTTACCTGAAGGCATGGTCCCAGAACCAGCAGAAATCTTGGGCCTCACCTGAAACCTCATGAATCAGAATCTATGTTATTTTAAACAATGGAATCCTCATGGGCTCAAGTCCTAGCTGTGCCATCCACTACTCCTACAACCTTAATCTTTTCTCCCCTAGCTCAACCTCAGTCCTTGGCCTCATTCAGTTTCAGGATCAACTTAATCTCTGTTGATAAAGATGCTGGGAGTTCTCTTTGCTGCCCAGGCTTAGTGGTCAGCACCTCTAACACTCACTGAGCATGGCCAGAGGGGAGTTCTGGTTTGTGATTGTTCCTTCAGACACCATGGGGCTAGCCAGTCGGGTCCCTTTAGGTGAAGGAATTACAGAGTAATTAGATATGCTCTACAGCTGTCAGAGAATGTAATCTCCTTGTTTTATTTATATTTATATCTGTAACCATAGACAAAAAGGAAGTCACCCTGAAAGAAATAACACACCAGTGAGTAATTGAGCCTTTAACAGAATGAAGGAGCCACATGTCTTATGTGTATTTATGACCTGTTTCCCCCTGTGCCAACTCTCAGGTGCCTATAAACAAGTAAATATAACACACTACCAGTGTATGTGACAACCTGCGCAGAGTTCACGTGGAAACACGCAGGTCTTCCATCAATGGCCCAGCCACTATGCTGAGTGTTTTATGTATCTTAGGAAGTTCCGAAAACAACCTGGTGAGGATCATGATCCTCATTTCAAAGATGAGTAAACTGAGACTTAGAGGTCATAACTTGGTGCCCCTGTAAATTTCCCTCGTTTGGGAAGTTGAGAAGGGGAAAGACAGCAGGTGGCTTTACCCTCTGTTGTCCTGAGCCATTCCCTTCTGGCTCCAAATTTGCCTGCCCCAGTCCACAAACCCAAGTCTCTGTAGCTAGGCCGAGTGGATGCTTCTGTTTTAGAAGACCTTTAGGAACTTCATGGTGATCCCACCCCCTTCCAACCTCAGAGGTTTGCCAGAGTATTCATTCCATGTATGATATTTGACTTGTGAGGAGTTTAGGGAAATTTATTTTCCCCCTCTTTTCATATCTTTGATGATGTTTGTACTCCTTCTTAGCTAGGAGATCACAGGAAGAGGAGCAGATGGCCTGGTCTGCTCTGAAAGATAAATTGCAGGGTTAAGCAACTCAAGAATAAGGAGCAGGGATTTGAACTTGGCTTCATCCTACTTCAGAGACCTGGCACTGGAGCATTTTCCTGTGTTGCCTCTGGACCCCAGCGATCTTCTTTCACATCCTCCTTATTCCCCCCTGCTTCTGACAAGAGGTACATGAGTGAAGGTGCCCTTAGGGGAGAAGCTCTGGTTTGGACAGGGAGAGCTGGCAGAGGTCCAGCAGCAAGTCATGGGATCCTGATGCTGGTCAGCTGGGACTGTCCACTTCCGGTGGTAGGCACCAGCACGTCCTTTGTCTCTGCCGCTCAGACTCATGGGAGAGAGGCCAACAGCTGTTCTTCCATTTCCTATGACTGTTTTATACCAAATCAGAAAGGAACTGGCCTTAGGAAGGAAGTGTGAGGTTTCTCCAGGACATGTATAAACCTGTGTGTTTTCTTTACACATTTTATTGGGCTGGCCTCCACCTTTCTCCCAGCTCCCACTGCCATCATGGACATCACTTCCCAGGGCCAAATGGCCTTTCTAACCCCTGAGGTGTTGGCCTAAGAAGGGTTTTATAAGGATGCTTCTTGGTCTCTCACAGCTGAGGACAATCAGGAGGCTATTGCAGACATCCATGCAAGTGGTAGTTAGAGAGAAAGCAATGAAAATGGGATGGAAGGGACCAATTCTTGGGACAACTGATGGATAAATGGATTTGAACTCTTCCCAGGATATTGAAAAATAACAGACGCCTCTAAGATTTGGGACCTGGGGAGATGAAAGCAATACCATAAAAAGAAAGTGAGAGTGTATCCTGACTTTGAGATTCTGGAATTTTCAAGGAGACACTCCCAAAAGCATCAGCTTTGGATCTGAGTGAAAGGTCAGAGCTGGAATTATACATTTGAAAGTCATCTGCTTAGCTGTGATGAATACAGCTTGAGATGAGCTTTTCTGGAGGAGAGAGAGAAAGACAAGCAGAGGACAGAGACGTGTATAGTTCATGCTGGGGGGCTGCAAGAAGGAGCAGAAATTACTGCCATGGCTGGAGAGTTAAGAGGAAAGCCAAGATAGTATAATGCCCTGACCCAGAGCTCAAGAAGATCCATGGAATTGGGCTTAGAGTTGAGGATTATGAAGCTCATGCTACATAACAACTCTCTGTTGATTTTAATGCATCAAGTCATGATGTCCTCAAATCTATTTTTAGTTACTATGGCATGGCCATTTTTTCCTGTTACAGTGGATTTTGATTTTGTTTGATTTTGTCAATAAGTATGTTCTACTTACATCACCAAACATAGTCAAAAAGCCATTAACTGCATAAATACAAAACAATTCCCCTACAACCTCATCCATTAGTGAATTCCCATATTAAGTACTTAATGAGTACTTGACTTGAAATAGTACTTGGTC
Organism: Enhydra lutris kenyoni; assembly: GCF_002288905.1. NCBI lineage: Eukaryota > Metazoa > Chordata > Mammalia > Carnivora > Mustelidae > Enhydra > Enhydra lutris. Next base: position 47,599,089 of record NW_019154096.1, read on the forward strand.
AACAAGTGAGGCATTGTGAATCCTATGACCTTCCAGGTTTTGGTCCCATTTTAGTTGAAAAGGGAAAATCAACAGTTTGAATATGTGCATAAATTAACCTCAGGTACCCAAAGTATAATCCTGGCCTCACTAACCTACTACCTGTGAATAATTAGGCATGTCACTTAACCTTTCTGAGTTTCCTTGGCTGTAAAATGGAATACTAATCTTACTTGGGCTACAGAGTTGCTGATAGGACTAAAGGAGATAATTAAATAAAATATTAGCAGGTAATACTATCAGTACCATTATCATTGCCTTTTAAGGGGAAAAAAATTTCCAAGTGCATATGTGTTTTTCTTATTAAGTGACTTTGACCTATCTAAAGTCTGGTCCAGGTCATTTCTGCAATAATATGTACTAAGTTAGAAATAACATGCACCAGTTTTCTTTTAAGTCATAAAGCTATTTTAATTGATACTCATATCATCAAAGGTTGAAAATGTGATTATAAAAACAAACTAATACAGAGTGCATGTTCAACATTAATTTTAAAAATATATATTTCCTTTAAAACAAACATAATTTTTAAAAATATCAGAGTGTTTGTGATGTGAAGTCATGGTTACAGTCACGTCCCAGTTTGTCATCTATTCTTGTACAATGTACAGGTCCAATTTAGGGCTAGACTTGCAGATAGACAATAAATATCTGGTGGTCTTATATAAGGCTCTTCTCAGCCTATTCTTAAACATAAAACTTAATGGACTGTTAAAAAGTATGAAAACTAATCAAAGTGATATACCATATTAATAGCATAATGGATAACAACCACAGGATCATCTCAGTAGATGCAGAAAAGGCATTTGACAAAATCTGACCCCCTTTTATGAAAAGACACCCAACAAAAAAAGAATAGAAGGGAACACCCCCAACCAGACAAAGTGCACTTATGAAAAACCCACAGTTAACATAATGCATAATCGTACAAACCTGAAAGCTTTCTGCCTAAAACCAGGAACCAGACAGATATCACCGCTTCTATTCATCATTATACTGGAGATTCTAGCCAGGGCAGTTAGGCAAGGAAAAGAAATAAAAGGCATCCAGATTGGAAAGGAAGCAGTTAGACTATCTCTATTAACAGATAACATGACCTTATATGTAGAAAATCCTAAGGAGTCCACTGAAGCATTATTAGAACTAATAAATTAGTTCAGCAAGGTTGCCGGATATAAGCTCATATAGTTGTATTTCTGTTCACTGGGCATGAAAAATTAGAAAATGAAGTTAAGAAAACAATTCCATTTACAGTGGTATCAAAATCAATCAAATATTTAAGCATAAATTTAACAAAAGAATGTTAAGACTTGTGCACTAAAAGCTACAAAACATTGTTGAAAGAAATTGTATAAGACATAAAGAAGTGGAAAGACATCCTATGTTCATGGATTAGGAGATTAATATTGTTCAGATGAGAGTACTTCCCAAAGCAGTCTACTGATTCAGTGTCATTCCTATCAAAATTCCAGCAGCCTTTTGTGCAGAAATTAACAAGCTGATTCTAATATTCATATGGACTTTCAAGGGGAACCAGAATAGCCAAAATAAGTTTTTAAAAGAAGAATGAAGTTAGAGGACTCACACTTCTGATTTCTAAACTTACTATAAATATATGGTAATCAAACCAGTGCCATACTGGCATAATGACAGACATACAGATCAATGGAATAAAATAGAGAGCCTAGAAATAAACTTTAGCATATCTGGTTAAATTATTTTCAAGAAGGGTCCCAAAATCATCCGGCGGGGGAAAGGACAGTCTTTATAACAAATAGTGCTAAGAAAATTAAATATTCATATGTTAAAAAAAATGAAGTTGGATCCTTTATTTCCGCTATGTACAGAAATTAACTCAAAATGGATCAAAGACCTAAATGTAAGACCTAAAACTGTGAAACACAGGGGGAAAAGCTTCATGACATTGGATTTGGCAATGATTTCTTGGATATGACACCAAAGGCACAAGGAACCAAAAAAAAAAAAAAAAAAAGATAAATTGGACTACATCAAAATGGAAAACTTTTGTGCATCAAAGAACAATATCAGTTGAGTAAAAAGGTAACCCATAGAATGGGCTAAAATATTTCCAAATTACATGTATAAGAAATTAATATCCAGAAAGTATATAAAACTCAACAATAAAAAGACAAACAATCCAATTTAAAAATCAGGAAAGGTCTTAAATAGGTATTTCTCAAAAGAAGATATGTGCATTACCCATAAGCTCATGAAAAGATGCTCAACATCATTAGACATTAGGGATATGCAAATCAGAACCATAAAATACTTCATAGCCACTAGGACATCTATAATTAAAAGAAAAAAGAAAGAAAGAAAAAATGAAAATCTGGGGACACCTGGTTGGCTCAGTTGGTTAAGTGTCTGCCTTTGGTTTGGGTCCTGATCCCAGGCCAAATCGGTTGGGTTCCCTGTTCAAGGGGCAGCCAGCTTCTTCCTCTCCCTCTGCTCCTCCCCCTCAGTGCTCCTGCTCTCTATCTCTCTCTCTCTCAAATAAATAAATAAAATCTTTTTAAAAAATGAAAAAAAAAAGAAATGCAAAGAAAAGGAAAGAAATGTGTACCTGGAAGTGGAGAAATTGGAGCCCTATACACTAATGATGGGAATGTAAATTGGTACAGCCAATATAGAAAACAGTTTGGGCATTCTTCAAAAAAAAATGCTAGACATAAAATTACCATATGATCTAGCAATTCCACTCCTAGGTATTTATCCATGAGAAATGAAAAAATGTTCACATGAAAGTTTTTGCACAAATGTTCATAATAGAATTATTCATGGTAGCCAAAAAGTGGAAACAACCTGATTGTCCATCAACAAATGAATAGATAAACAAAATTTTTGGTGTATGCATAAAATGGAATATTAGTTATTCGTATAAAAATAAATGACGTACTGATTCATGCTATGCTGATGAACCTGGAAAACATTATAAGTGGAAAAACCCAGACAAAAGGCCACATATTATATAATTCAGTTACATGAAGTATACAAAGTAAGCAAATCCATAGAGATAGAAGGTAGAATAATGGTTGTTAGGGGCTGATGTGGCCCCGGGAGAGGGAGGCAATGGGGAGTGATTGCTAATGTGTACAGGGGGTAATAAAAATGTTTTAAGATTGTCTAAGGTGACAACTGTAACTCTGTGAATATACTTAAAAAACACTGAATTGTACACTTTCAAAATTGAATTTTATGGTATGTGAACGATATCTTAATTTAAAAGAAGGAATGGACATAAATAGCTCAGTGATATTTTAGCATGGAAAGATTTAACTCCGAAACGGCCCTGACATCTTGATGGGGTTTGCTGATAATACCAGGTTAGAAGGGGCATGAATGTTCTCTTTACAGAGGGAAGAGCTATAGAGTTGGGAACAGCAGGGGTTTGGTGGAGGGGCTTTTTTAAACTGGGTAATCTGTTAGTACAATGTACAGCAAGATTTACAGACATTTGTTTTTAAATGAACAAATGAGGTATCATTAGGGAATCTTAAAAAAAAAAATTTTTTTTTATTATGGTAGGCACCACACCAGAGGGTACGAGTTACAGGTTATAAAAACAGAGCAAAAGTTTCCATAGCCTGAAATGATTTGCTACATGACAGTCTCTTCCTCTGGCTTCTAAGATGAAAGGCCCCAGAATTCCTTCTTCCTCTTTCAAATGATGACTTAGTGATGATGATAAAAATGACTAACTACTGAGAGCTGAATATGTATGACACCTCTTACATGCATTTTCTCATTTTAATTTCCCCATCATCACTGTGACATAGTTGTTGAGAACTTACCCAAGATCACGCAGCAAGTCTGTGCCAGAGCTGGGCTGCAGCCCCACACCTGTGTGATCCAAAGACCTCACTGATAACCACTGGACTGTGCCGTCACTTTCCTCTGAAGGAAAATCCCCCCAAGAGTTTACAACTTCTAACCACACCAAGTAGGGAGGCAATAGTGTGGAGAGGAAGTACTGTGGACTGGGAGTTCAGGGCCTAATTCTAGTCCATCTTTGTCCTAATCAGCCCTGTGACCTTGGGCAAGAAGCTTGACCTCTCAGAGGCATAGTTTCCTGATTTGTAAAGTGTGGAAAATTCATCCTGACTACCCCCATCATTCCTTCCAGACCCAGTGTTTGGTCTAAGTCCAGCTTGGTTTACCTAGTGCTAATAAAACCTCAGATTCAGTTATAAAAGTGACACTAAGGAATAGAACCTTCAAGTCAGTGTAGGGTGGGATGTGGAGTGTCTTTTGTGTCAGTCTGGTATGGCGCTGGTCCCAGAGCTAATCTCAGTGTGATGTGGAGCAGTTCCTTAACCTCTGTCACCATCTGCTAAAATGGGGATAGTGATAACACAGTGCGCTCTGCCGTCCACACAGAGTGGTTGTGAGCACTGAGTAAAATTTCTGTAGGTACTAGTACATAATAAGTACTAGGTAGTATCTATTTCTTAATAATATGATAAGCAGTGGGACACCTGGGTGGCTCAGTCCATTAAGCGTCTGCCTTTGGCTCAGGTCATGATCCCAGGGTTCTGGGATCAAGTCCACATCTGGCTCCTTCCTCAGCAGAGAGACTGCTTCTCTCTCTGCTTATGTTCTCTCTCTCTCTCTGACAAATAAATAAATAAAATCTTTTTTAAAAAAATAATATAATAAGTAGTCATTATCATATATTATTTAATAATTGGTTTATGACTATTATTATTGAAGGTTATAATTATATTATAGAGATACAAATGCCCTTAAAGGTTATGATGCAAGTAGCCCTGCCAGGTTGGACTCTGGAGTTCAGGTGGCCCGCCTGGGCTTGCTTCTAGAATCATCCACGTCTGTGGGCTCAACCACCCCTGAGGAATGCACTGCTGGGTAGAAGGGATTAGATTGTCACCAGCACTCCCAGCTTCCCTCCGATTACCTTGGAGTCACTAATGCCATTTATGCAACACAGTATCCCAGTTTGCCATATGAATTTTAGCTCAATTAATTTTGTTTACCCAAAGTAGTCAGAAATCGGCAGGTAGTCAATGAGAGGCACTGTTAAAACAGTTAGCTGGTGTGCTGTACAAAGAAAAGAAACTTCTGTTGCCTGGAAGTTTCACAAAATGGGTAGGGACTTTTTTTTCTTTCAGTGTTAGTTGATAACATAATAAGCACATATGATGTATTTACAATACCCTTTATCACAGTGTTATTTATTATGGTAAGACATTATAAACATAACATTGACTACTAGAAAACCATTAAAAATATTAGAAAGCCAGTTTTAGAGCTGGGTAAATGTGCACTGGAGAGTGTGTTTTTTTAAAAGGTTAGAAAAAACTATGTGCTCTGATCGCTAACTTGGTAAATACTGTGTATTTATTTTAAAAAAAAAAAGCCAACAAAACCAAACACATGAGATGTTGCAACAGAAATACTGAGATTATTTCTGGGTATGGGATTATTGATTAATTTAATTTTCCTCTATATGCTTCTCCACGTTTTCGATACTTTCACAGTGAGCTCATATATCTTTGGAAATCTGAGGGCAGAAGTTACTTTTTATTAATAAGAATTGTCAGGGGTTTTTTTTCTGCTCTGAGGTTTTTCAGTCCACTAAACTGTTTTAATCTGACTATGGCTTAATTTTCAATCTAGGCATATTGTTTTTTTCTTTTTTTTAAGTGCTAACTTAGAAATAATATGCTTCATTGATTTTGTGAACTTATCTTTTTTGTTGTAGTACTGAGGACAGGCCAGACACATTTGTTACAAGATTGATTTGTTAGTCTGAAAACCAATAACAGATAATGAGAAAGAATCACCAATTACCTAACCTTTCTTTTAAACCGTTTACTTCCCTGTTGAAAAGCAATTTTCAACTCTGCCTGAGATTATTGTCTTTAAGCCAACTCTAAATCTTTTATAAAAAGAAATCAACATCCTTCCTCTCCTGTCTTATTTTATAATTGGAATTGTACCACTCAGTGTCCATTAAATATGCAGTTGATAAATCTAACGCTTAAGTTAAAAAAATAAATGGACTGTCTACAAAACTAATTGATTCAAAGAAAAATGGATACAGTAGATATGATAAAAAAAAATTCTACTTTCTTCCCTACTTTTAATTTGAAGTACCTTTTCAAAAGCAATATTGTGATATTTATTGGAAAAAAATCTGAACAGCACAGATGTTGAACCAGGTTGTGTCTGTGAGATTAGAGTTTTTTCTTCTGGACTATTTTTTCAGATATAATTTTGATATTTTTTTTAAACACTGTCATATGTACAGTAGAAAAAAGTTAAACAAATAAACACTATTATTAGTTTGGTGTGTACAGGATAGATATGCCAACATACACCTATATTTGTAGGGTGCCTGGGTGGCTCAGTGGGTTGCACCTCTGCATTCAGCTCAGGTCATGATCTCAGGGTCCTGGGATCGAGTCCCCCATCGGGCTCTCTGCTCAGCGGGGAGCCTGCTTCCCTCCCTCTCTCTGCCTGCCTCTCTGCCTACTTGTGATCTTTCTCTGTGTGTCAAATAAATAAAATCTTTTAAAAAATACATTTGTGAAATTATTTTTCCTCTAATAGGATCATATTTTGTTGTTTCCAACGTGGTGTTTTTTTACCTAAATTTGTCATGAAAAAAATGTCAGTGTCTGCACATATAAATTTCCCTCATTTTGTCTATATTTTTGCAAGAATTTCTGTCAGATAAAATCCTAGAAGTGGAATTTCTAGGACAAAGGGTGTACTGTGTAAGTTTTGGTTTCCCTTCCCAGAAAGCTTATGCCTGTTTCACCAGCACTCATGGAGAATGAGGATGAAAAGTAATGTTTCAGAAGCAGAAATACATAGCAGGTCCTCTGGACGGTTTACCTTGGTTCAAAAACAAACACAAATGTTAAGTTACCATCAAAATATAATACAAGTACTATGCTCTATTTTTTATTGAAGTCAGATTCCTGTAATGTGTAATCCTGCTGTTAAACAACAGAAATGGAACTGAGTAAATTGAAGATCTTAGTGGCTTTATTAAGTGACTGATTTGTGCATCAGACAGTGTCCCATCTAGCAAGTAGAGTTGTACAAATGGACGGTTTTTGTAGGGAGGTGGGTGAGGCAAGAGGTTATTAGTAAAAGAAAAGAAGGATTGTTTCAAGCCAGATCACCTTCCCTTGGGGGAAAGGGCAGGGGGTCTTATTAGGTGGATTACCTCATCTTTGTGTGGGGTAGGGGTGTTATAGAGAGGGTCCACATGACAGATGACCTCATGGGTGCTGACCAGAAAATTCCAGATTGATTGGCTTAAATCCCACTCCTGGAGAGGTCTGCACTGCAGTTAAACCCTGGTTTACTATCCTGAGGGGGAAATGACTCCACCCAGGGCCTGTGGCTTTTTTTTTTTTTTTTTTTTTTTAAGAGACTCACCAGGAAATCATGGGACTCCATCTTCCCTGCAGAAGATCCCTCAAAATGCTGAGGGTAACAGAGGGCTGACCTTTGGAGTCAAAGCTGAATCGTAGTTCCACCCCCTCTCAGTTGTGGAATGTCTTTAGACAAATTACTTAACATCTCTGTCTTCTGTTTTACCACCTATAGGGTAGGGATAATAACCCTTGCCTTACAGTGTTCTTTGTAAGAATTAAATGAGTTTCTTGTTGCCGAGAGTTCTTAAATGGTGAGGAGCAGGAGGTAGGTGGGGAGCTGTTCTTCAGCTGCTGGAAAAGGATTAGGGTATTAGCCAAGGGCATCCTGGATGATAAAGTTTTTAAAAAGCTTTGCAAAAATCCTTGATGTAATTGCTAACATTCTAGTTAGTATATGCTATGTAATATTACACCTCTTCCCACATCCTCCATTTCCCTCCCCGACCCTGCATTATATTGATTATCTGTCTCCTCTCGTAGAATGTTGTATGTGAACAAGGATCTTTTCTTGTTCACTAAATCCCAACATCAGTGTGGCCGGTAACAAAGTATCACACACAATAGGCACTCAGCAAATGAATGAATGAAATTTGTACTGGAGCCTTTCTTCAACCCATTCAGGTTTATTGACAGCTAAGAGGGCTGGCCCTTGGACACAGATCACACCCAAGGTAACTCAGGCTTGGCCTGGGATGATGCAGAGTCCTGGGCCAGGAGCCAGACCCTTCTGGATCCTGCTCAGCTTTTGCCATTTCCAGGGCTGACCACTCATGACCTGGGTCCTTGGGCAAGTCCCATAGCAACTTCACTCAGACTTTGTAAAAAATAACATTAGCAATGCCTGGCTGTCGGGACATTCTCACATTATGCAAGAGATTATATGAGATTCCTTGGTAAACTCTAGGTTTTCATGTGAGGCACAGCAAGAAAGACCAAATACTATTCGTTTTGATTGGACCAAAAAGCAGAAGGAGAAAGAAATGGAAAGGGGCAGGTTTTACTGGGCTCGAGCCCAAACCTGAGGCTCTTCCATGGGCTTGGACCCAAACTAGCATTTCTGAACAAGCGCTAACTCTGAGGGAGGGGGTGGATTTTGGGGGGAGGGAGTTCCCCAATAGCACTGTACCCCAGGGCATTGGGTAAGCAGTTATTAAGGAAAAGTGCTTACCAAGTTTAGCGGCTTTTCTGGATATTTCTGGACTGCACAATATGTAGACAGCCCCTGGAAATGGTAGCTTATAATAAAAATCAGGTGCTTTCTGATTACCAGACAGGAAGGCAAGAATGACAGGACTCTGGGGATGGCAGGGGGCAAGGCAGGGGAGGGGATACTGCTCAAGGGAAGCTGTGGGCCAGATTTCCCTCCCTGGAGGCAGAGTGATTGCCTAGATCCAACCAGAGTCTGCAAAGTCTAGGATACTATATTTTTATGTAGATGTTTTGACCTTCCCACTATACACGTGGTTCCTTCATAAGTCACACCTATTTTGTGGTGCCTTCTGGAAAATAAAGCTTCATTCCTTATTTTCAACAGTGACATTCCATCTCTCCTAATATACGGAGCCATCGGGAATAACCTGCAGTTTTCTAAATAAGCCACAGTGTCTCTTACCCTCTGACCTTTACATAGAGTTCCAAGCAATAATGCAGACTAAATTTCCTTGGACACTGACTAACCTCACAAACACCTTAAGCCCTGTTCCCCCATTGAGAATCACGAAGTGTGATGATATAAGTTCTGAAGGAGCTGTAATTCCCACAAAAATGATATGTAGACAAGGTTGAGGAGAGCAACTGTTGTTCCATGAGACCATATGCTGAGTGATCAGGAACATCAGCTCTGAAGTCCAGTAGACCTTGATTCAAATCCCAGCTCCCAGGTTACTTCTTTGGTGACCTCACGTCAGTCTCCCATCATACTACTATCTACCTCCTGAGTTAATCCATGGAAAATACTTAGTTCAGGAAACTAATGTTTGAGCAGAGAACCAGAACTTGCAGGCACTGTGTCTCATGGTAAATATTTCCAGGTTGTGACTGTGTCGAGAGCTATAGCCCTTTTCTGCTGTAGAATAGCTTTTAACTGAAGAACATAGAGCTGAGAGAAAACCTTGACTGTGACAGAGGTGGATAATTTTATTCACCATACATTCTAAAAACTTTTTCACAAGAGAAGAACTACAGCCTCTAGTGGGCTTTATGCATTTTCTCCACAACTAATGAGGAAGTGCCAGGGGTCATGGAGCTTTGAGGTCTCTCAGCCATCACAGAGTTGCCCATCATGCAGAAAGCACAGTGTGATGGTGATGGAGGCTGGAGTTGGGGCCATCTGGCATGGGAAGGGGAAGGGGGAGATTATATGGAGCACCCAGCAAGAACAAGAGAAAACGGGAAGTTTTTAACAGCTGCTTAAAGTTTGGAGCTTGTGGGGCACCTGGGTCGCTCGGTCGGTTAAGCATCTGCCTTTGGCTCAGGTCACGATCTTAGGGTCGTGGGATAGAGCCCCATGTCAGGCTCTTGCCTGCTGTGCCCTCTCTCTCTCTCTCTGTCTCTCTGTCAAATAAATAAATAAAAGCTTTTAAAAAAGAAAAAAAAAAGGGTAGAACTTGTGGGCAGAAAATTATCTCCCAAGATTTCTGGGCTATTTCTTTGTAGGGCATGAGTATTTCTGCTTTAAAGAGACATACACAAAGGTCTACATTATGTGTCAAGGTTTCTAACATCAGATTTGTGTTTCTTTTGAGTTTGATGTCACTTGTCCTGAGACATGTGGACTGTGACATTTATTGGGACTACAATGACCCCACTTCTTTTTTCTTCTTTCATTCAGTTTTTTTAGGTCTCCTTTATTGCCGTTTCTCACCAGTCACTAGACTCTTTATTCATTGTAGCAGCATGTGATTCCTATCTCAAGATAAATTGCAGTTTATAATATATTATCTTAGGTTATTTATATCTTTTATTACATTATCTCTTCTCTTACATATTAGATAAATGATTTCACAAGATTTAGGAGTTACTTTTATTTCCATCACAGAGTGTTGTACTTTGAAATCATGTTTCAGAGTTGGTTACGTCTGGGAAGACCTCCCCTCCCCTATAGGGCTAATTCCACTGTACATAAATTATCAGTATCCAGAAGCTCAATCTGCCTGTTATCAGACCACATTCTGAGTCCATTTTCAGGAAATCTAGTACTCCCTAAACTATTCAAAAGTTGGAGAGTGAGGGGCACCTGGGTGGCTCAGTGGGTTAAGGCCTCTGCTTTCGGCTCAGGTCATGATCCCAGGGTCCTGGGATCAAGCCCCACATTGGGCTCTCTGCTTGGCGGGGAGCCTGCTTCCTCCTCTCTCTCTCTGCCTGCCTCTCTGCCTCCTTGTGATCTCTGTCTGTCAAATAAATTAAAAAAAAAAAAAAGTTGGAGAGTGAGACCATATACACCATGTAGATTTGAGCACTTGCTATATTTTAATTATTTTCAAATAAGATCTTAGAACTAAATATAATTTGGTAGTCCTTGCTGTCCACTGAAGTTGATTTTTGGTAGTTTGGTCCAAAAAATGGAAAAAAAATGGTTGCAATAAGTCATTGTACTCTTTACTCACCCATTCACCTTTTAGAATCAAAGAGAAAGAATAATTTGGATACTATAGTTTTTATACAGAAGACAAAACAGGGAGTTCTGACTGGAATATACTTAAAATAGGATCAGGCTTGCATCAGTGAAGAACAGTATTATTCAAACTTTACAGTTTTCTTCTCATGATTTTTTGTTAGATTGTCACTGAGAGCATTCCTGCAAAAGAGGAACAACTCAATTAAACAGCAAATGTAACCAAGTATTTTTCTTGAGCTATGCTTCAGAGGCGGCGGGTGGGCTGCATTGGAGAGGATAGGGTGAGGGAAGAACGTCAGAGCCCAGACCATCAATAGAGATGCCCCGTCAACAGGGTTGTCTAAGAACTAAGAACTCCCAGTTTCCTTCTTCTCTCCCACACTGTTACTGGTTTGTTAATTTGGGCAGAATGCATAGGCCTAGTTTTTGGATCAGAAGGTATGATCCCATACTTACCAGAGGAACGTATACTGTCGTGCACAGAAGATACACAGTGAAGGGAAGGCTAGAGAAGATTTAGAGTTTAAGAGGGAAGGGAAGTTGTATGGGCTTGTTTTTAAGGGTAAAGGAAACCAAACACGGGTAGGCAAAGAAGAGTCTGCGGTGGGAAAGACTGTTGATTGATGTTGGAGACAACCACTGAGGTAATTTGAATAGATTTAGTCACAAAACTAGGTGGGCCTTGGGGAGGGGGAGACACACATTTTTCTCAGAAAAGGAGGAGAAAACGGAAAACATAGAGGCATTTGGCCTAATGGAAGGAGTCCCTGACATTTGTCAGTTATCATCGTGTAGTAAAACATGTGGTAAGCATCAAACACAGTAGCTAAGTTTGTGGTGAGCACAGCATCTTGTTTAAACTGGTGATCACTATGTTGTATGCCCAAAACAAACATAATGTTGTGTGTCAACTACACTCAAGTAAAAACAATTTTTAAAAAATGATCAAACGAATTAAAGGAAAATAAAGGTGGCTTTGGGAGTGTGAGAATAGAAAGGCTATAATGCAGAGTAAAGAAGACAGTGAGTGATTTTGGAAAAAACAAAACAAATTCATGTCAAGTCTGAAACTGCCCTGAAGGTCCAGCTGAAGTTAGATAATCCAGATTAGCAAGGGTCCCATCACTAAGTAGCAACAATGTCAGGGTCATCACATAGCAGCCCAGAAGCCAAGGACAGATGGTTGAATTTAGAGTTGAAGATTGGGAAGTACATGCGGCGGGAAGTCAAGGAGACTTGGGACAGCATCCTGAGTGTTGTGGGTGCCATGCTAAAATGCTGACCATGCACACAAACCAAGACCAAGGAACTGGAAGTCTGCCAAGGACAGAGAAGGTTTTAGTAGAAGGGGTGGAAGGGAAAAGGCAGTCAAACTCAAGGCCGAGGATTTCAGAGTTCAGTTCTACAGAGATGGAGCACTTCAGAGTGATGATTCCAAGGTTGTCTGCAGTAGGGATTTAAAGAAGAGTCTAGGATATGGAAGTCTGAATGTTGATGAAGTCTTCCTCATGAACTGTGCCGTTGTCCAGTATCCAAGCCAGGTGACAGTCAGCAGTGAGGAATGCCATACCATCAGAAGGGCTTTGTTCTGCCAAAGAGTCAGTGAGAATGCTTTAAGAAATCAGGAATGGAAGAAAGATTCTGGGGAAGTAGAATGTCCCCTGTGGAGCTTAAGGGGGACTGGCCAGGGAGGGACTGCCGGGAAGGAAAAGGTATGAACTGGATGAGAAGTGAGAACAGTTTGGCTCCTGGGGCAGCATTTCCTGAAGGGCTCCAAGCAGCCCTAGTCTCACAGAGTGGCCCAGTAGGTGTGATATAAAGTGTGCTTTGGGGCGCAGTGGATGAAGCAATGTAAATAGATTTCTTTACTGCAATAACCCTTAGAGCCTTTAACAATATACCTGTGCACCTCCTGTGTTTCCGGGAAGAGGATTTGTGACATGAATATGTGACATTTCCCCAACTTAGCCATAAAACTCATCATACTTTGGGAAATTCTGTTGTAGGGTTCATCAGAGATTTTCAAAACTTTTTGAGCAGATGGACGGACGGATGGGTGGTTAAGTAGATGAATGAATGAATGACTCATAGGCAGGAAATTGAGAGATGGAGGAGTGGTCAAATAATGTGAATTTGTGCCCAGGGAATAATTTGGAGTCTATGAATACCTTTGGTGCTTCTGTCTAGTGCATTTGCCACGCTCCCTTCCTCACCATCTTTTTACTGCCACTTGTGGAGCAGGGAATAAGATTTATTTATTTAATTTATTTAGATATATCTCCTCATTGCCTGTTCCTCCCTTACTTTATAGGTGGTTTTGTCCCTGCAAACCCCCAAATGTTCTCAGCAAGAATCAGTCTTTGAGGGTGGAATTTTGGTAGGTAGACCATGAAGGTTTGGACCTTATGTGCCTTGGGTCCCCAAGGTCTCTTGTGTGTTTACACACCATGTGCCTATGCATCCACATATGCCTCCACCACCCTGTTCCACAGCCTTCTTTCCTCTTTCATCTTAGTTGTGGTGCCCACACCCACCCTCATTTTGCCATATTCTAATGGTTAGCACTGGAGGATGAGGAATCAAATAGTACCTTTGACTTGTCTTCTACTCTGCAAAGTGTCATAGTGAACTGGTTGGAGAATGCTGTGTTAGATCAGTTCTCCTTCTGAAAATGGGGAACTGAGCCTTTACCCATGCCCTAGGCAGCAGGAACAAGAAGCTGGATAGTTATTAGAAAGGTCTCCATTACAAGAAAGATAGTAGAGAGCTATTCACCAAGCAGAAACTTGGGTTAGGAGACCTGTAAGATTTTGAAAGGCTCTCAAGTAAATATCTGTTGTAGGGATATCAACCTTGGTGTCACCACAACTTCTGTTGTTTTATTTTAGAACGCCAGCCAGGCACCTCCATGGCCAATTCCAGTGCCCTCCCTTCAAGTTCAGCTGGGATCAGCAAGGAGCTGATTGACCTCCAGCCCCTCATTCAATTCCCAGAGGAAGTCGCCAGCATCCTGATGGAGCAGGAACAGAACATTTACCGAAGGGTCTTGCCAGTTGACTACCTTTGCTTCTTGACCCGGGACTTAGGCACTCCGGAATGCCAGACATCCCTGCCCTGCCTCAAAGCATCCATCTCAGCTTCGATTCTTACCTCCCAGAATGGAGAGCACAATGCCCTGGAAGATCTGGTGATGAGATTTAATGAGGTAAGAAGCCACTTGGAGATATACTTGTCCTTGAAACTCTAGTAAGTGATTTTTAAGCATATTTCTCCTCTTCAGATCATCTGTTATTGGTGTCTCACCTACCTCTTGGTCTTGCCACTTCCATGATGGCTGCCTTCTTTCCAAGCAGTGAGATTGACAACACATTGTTGTCCTCCTGGTCACTTCACTGCAACCTACCCTAGGCCTAACTATTCCTACCCTCACCTCTGTCTTCACCAAGTCCATGGGCCTTCTCCCTTTGGACAGTGTTTGCCCTTTTGTCCTCTCCCTTGCCAAAATATTCTCCCTGGGCCCATTTTCTGGTATTCCCCCTCCCCCTATTCCTACAGGTGCTTTTAAGACCAAATGTCTCAATTTTGAGTTTTGACCACATGATCCCTGGCCATAGTATCTGCCAACCCACCTCCTCTTCCATTATCAGGGCTCCTCAACAGAAATGTAAAAACCAATGCACCTGGGTCAGAAGCACAGGGAGGAACATGGGTTTGAGGGGCACTTGATCCCCCAACTCCTGTTCCCTGCACACCATCAAGATCCTCAGCCCAGAACGTTCCTTCAAGACCTCTGAGATGTTACCAGAAGCCAGTGCTGGAGAGGACAGCTGTGACCAGAGTCTGAGAATACTTGAGAGGAAGGCACTATAAGAGGCTTAGGGGCTGAGAGGAAAAGAGCCATGGGTTGGCATCATGTAGCCATGGAACAAGGACAAGGGACAGGAGGAAAGGCAGATCTCCATCCAGTATATCTCTGATGGACAGAGGGTCCATCAAACTTTGTCACGTAAACCCTTTCCAACTGTGGCAGCTCACCTTGCAGCCTCCACAGCCTGCCGATCCTGACCCCAATGATGGTTGTAAATGCCAGGGACCTTGATAAGGCCCAGTGGATGGATCAGAAAGTTTTAGAGGCTGAGCCCAACAGTTTTGTGCCTGTACATGCTCCATCACCATTCCTCAAAGGAAAGTCTGTTATCTGTAGGAATCGCTGATACCATCTGGCAGTGTCATGCTCATCATTTTACACGTACCATTTATTTGCTTCTCACAACAACCCTGGGAGACAGATACTCTCATTAGGCTCATCTTACCAGTGGAGACACCGGAGCACGAGGAAATGAAGTCATTTGCCCAAAGTTTCATGGGTGGTAGGTAGCAATAGTGATATTCAGACCTACATGGTCAGACCCCAGAGCCGGGGCTGCAAACCACTATCCTCCCACCTGTATCAGGCTCCCACTGAGGGCTAGCACCTGGCCCCGCCCCAAACTGAGCAACATAGACTCCCTGAGAATCCGCTTGAGAGCCTGTGAACCACAATGCCCCTAAATTGTTTTTTCAACGAAATCTCCTGATGTTCTTGATTTTCCCTACTGATAAAAATAGGGTGGAAAATGGAAGTTCCAGTACCTTCAGTGTTTTATTTGTGGATTTTACTCTCTGTTGTATAGTGCTTTAAATGTCCAGACCTACTCACTCTCAGGGCCTTAGACCTTATCCTTGTCCATTGTGCTTGTGGTTGTTTTAAATTCTACCTGAAGTTCTGCTTTGCCTGAACTTTTAAAATCTAATTTTAAATTAATTTTGGAGAAAGAAAATTTCAGTTTCTTCCATTCACTCCCATAACCTCAGGAATCAAAGATGAATCAGTGATTTCGCTAATTCAGAGTTAGTGATGATACAAAGGACAGCTGGGTTGAGGCATGCTTTGGACTATCTCTGAAAATAGTTTAGCTAAGCAACTTCAGAACATAAACAAGATTTCTGGGAAAACACTTAAACTACTTAAGAGAACAGTCTGTTTTCAAGTATTCTCAAGCATCTATTTTCATACAAATTATGGATACTGATTAAAAATCAGTCTTACATAGTCATTACAGATCTGAAATGACCTCTACTAGGCAACACTGGGCTAGCTAAATTCTAGTTACTTTCTATACTTTAGTGTAGAAAGGCTGCATTGCACTAAAAGAGAATTCTTTTCTTTTTTAATTTTTTTAATATTAACACATAATGTATTATTAGCCCCAGGGGTACAGGTCTGTGATTCAGCAGGTTTACACTTCACAGCACTCACCATAGCACATACCTTCCCCAATGTCCATAACCCAACCACCCTCTCCCTACCCCCCTCCCCCCGGCAACCCTCAGTTTGTTTTGTGGGATTAAGAGTCTTTTATCGTTTGTCTCCCTCCCAATCCCATCTTGTTTCATTTATTCTTTTCCTATCCCCCAAACCCGCCACATTGCCTCTCAACTTCCTCATATCAGGGAGATCGTATGATAATTGTCTTTCTCTGATTGACTTATTTCGCTAGCATAATACCCTCTAGTTCCATCCACATCATCACAAATGGCAAGATTTCATTTCTTTTGATGGCTGCATAGCATTCCATTGTATATATATACCACCTCTCCTTTATCCATTCATCTGTTGATGGACATTAGGTTCTTTCCATAGTTTGGCTATTGTGGACATTGCTGCTATAAACATTCGGGTGCATGTGCCCTTTTGGATCACTACATTTGTATCTTTAGGGTAAATACCCAGTAGTGCGATTGCTGGGTCGTAGGGTAGCTCTATTTTCAACTTTTTGAGGAACCTCCATGCTGTTTTCCAGAGTGGTTACACCAATTTGCATTCCCACCAACAGTGTAGGAGGGTTCCCCTTTCTAAAAGAGAATTCTTAAATTAAGATTTTCACCTTCTTAGAAGGTTCTTGCCTTCAAAGTGGTTTGGCTTTGACTTCTTTAAAGAAAAGGGAGGATAGGAGCCAGCATTTACTTATTAGGTGCTCTGGACTGGACATTTTCATGCTTTTAAATCCTATTTAATCCTCATGATAGTTGTATAGGGCTGTTGCCATTGTCTCTGACTCACAGATTTAAAAAAGTAAAGCTTAAGTAACAAAATAAATAATGATACTATTGGATTATAGTTCATAGAATAAGTATTCTTGAGTCCATAGTGATCAAAATAAATGAATAAATTCATTAATGGGATGGGAGGGAAGCTCTTAATTATAAAATAATCTAATTAATAAATGTAGAAGGATGAAAGAAATAGGAAATCACCTGGAGGACCCCCCCAGCAATAAATTGTTACAAGCAAGAATGCTAATATTATTGGGCAAAAATAAGATGAGAAACAAGATATTGGCTTAGTCAAAAATTATCTATCCACAAGGAGTGCCTGGCTGGCTCATTTGGTAAAACATTTGCCTCTTGCTCTCGGGGTCATGAGTTGAAGACCCACATTAGTAGTAGAGATTACTTAAGGAAATAACAAAATAAATAAAGAGTAACTCTCCATAAAATATTTATTAATCACAAAAGGAAAAATAGAACAGTGGAAAAACCCAGTAGACACCACCGTTTAAGTGCTCAAGGTCATCATGACCAGTAAGACAAGTTACATTGATAGGTAACTCTTGCTGTGGTGCACTAGGAAGGGCATGACATCATCTCTTTGATGTTCTTGACACCAAAGGAAAAGGGAGGGGCATAATCTAAATTTAATCATGAGGAAAACAAAGCATCAGACAATCCCAGATCGAGGGACAATCTACTCTTCAAAAGTATCAAGGTCATGAAAGGTAAGGAAAGATTGAGGAATTGGCAAAGACTAGAGAACACAAAGAAACATGACAACTAAATGCAGTGGGGCATCCTCCTGATACAAGGTTAGAAAAAAAGATATTAATGGGGAAACTGGTGAAATTCTAATAAGGCATATGGTTTAATTTGTATTCATGGGTCAATGTTAATTTCCTCATCTTGATAATGGCACTGTGGTTATAAAAGATGCTAACATTAGCAGAAGCTGGGTGCACTGTCTGCAGGAACTCTCCATCCTATTTTTGCAACTTCTCTGTGAATCTAAAATTACTTCAAAATAAAAAAGTTAAAAAAAAAAAGCTAGTGAAGCTCAGAAAGGTTGAGTCACTTGTTCAAGGTCACACAGTAGCTGAGTGATGTCAGAATCCAGATGTCTGTCTTCACAGTCTACTCTCTTCTAACCCAAGTGCCTTGCCTGTCCTCTCTGCTTATTAAATTGCCAAGGTCAAGTTTGTAGTAAAACCAGAATTGCTGATTGAGAATTTAATGAATTTTGAGACTCCTTTCACTTTTCCCCTCTCTTTCTACTTCCATTCTAAATCTCCTGTGCATCTATTCTTTTTAAACTCCTCTTTCTTTTCTATTTTTATCAAATTTCCTATTATCACTCATTCATTCATTCACTTAAGACTTATTTACTCAACACCTCCTGTGCTATAACCTTTTCTTCTTTCACTGATTTGTCAAACATAATATTCTTTTAAGTAAGAAATTAGGCAGTATATGATAAAATTTTACAACATTATAAGATCATACTTAGGTTCTGTTGAAATTAGATACACAAAATAAATGTACTTTCCTCATGGGAGGAAGATATCTATTGTTTGGAAGGCTGGAGAATCTCAAAGACAAGATAGAGAATACTAGCTCCATGGCAGGAGTGCTAGTCTCTTAGGGGAGAGGTGAATGCATTTATTATGCTTTCAGTTATTCAGTGCACATGTTTTCAGCACTTCTCAGAAGCAGGGCACCATGGTGGATAAGCACTGAGGAAAATGAGTAACAGTCTGCAGCTGCCAGCAGCTACCAGTCTTAAACTGTAGTCAGGCACAGGCACAAATCACTACCAAAAAAGGCAGAAAGTGCCTGCAGTGTGAGTGGCACAACTGTGGGAGCTGAGGTGTCTAGGTGGGTGATCAGAGCTCTCTCTGCTCAGTTTTGGAAGTTGGGGCTGGGCCTTGAGGGATGGATGGGCTAGAGAGGGGACATCACAGTGAATGGAGGATATTCCAGACAAGAAGACTTCTGGCTGTTACAAACAAGACCCATTGTCTAGGGAGGAAGCTTGCTCCTGATTGTCAATAGAACATTATTCTGAGCTAGAAGTTTCCTAAATTCTAATAACTCTTTAACCAATGACTTAACTCTTTACCCATTGACTTAACTGAGGAAAGGGAAGAAAATCCCTGGTGCCTTTTGGGCAATGTTGCATAACATTTGTTCTTAGGAAAATATGGTTAAAATGTAATTCAAAGTGCAGTCATAAAATATCTGAAAAAAATGACTTACATTAAGGAAGGCCAAGAGATAAATCATTGAGAATCAATGAGAATCGATTTAGATTTTGGCTTGGAAACAGTGTTTCTCCCCTTTCCCCCTTCTCCTGCCCAACATCAAGACTGGTACACATCAGAGTAACTTTTTTAAGGCAGTCATCTCTTTATCCACACAGGTAAATGGATGATGCAGAGGGTCAGCCCTGAAGCCAGTGGTAGTCAGATGGGGTGTTGGGGGCATAGATAAGTTCAATCCTGCTTTGCTTGATTTGGGAGGCAGGTCTTCCTGAACCCCTTTGATCTGTACATCTCTCTATAGTCATACTCTTGATTTAAATCTCTAAGAAACCAGTGTTCTTTCTTCCTTTTCAGGTTGAGCAACCTCACTCTCTGGCCACCCACAAAGTCTCTTACTTTGACAGTCTCAAATCATCCTGGGGGTTCCCCCACACACACTTTCTTCCCCCATCCAACCTCTGCCTCTAGCTCAGATTCCTTTTGATCTTACTGTTTTTTCATTTCATTTAGAATAAATTCCAGAGCCATTTATCTTTTCTAGAGGAACTAGAGAGGCATGTTTTCGTAGATAACTTCACTGAAGAGATTGCATACTTTAGCACATGAGCTAAGAGACGAGAAGCTATTAAATATTGAAGACCATTCTTACTCCCTTTGTTCTCATGCCTTTCTTCCTCCACCACCCCTGAGGATGATGGTGAAACATGGAAGTGGGTGGTATCCTGGGATTGAATTTCTGAGTCACTGGTTCGCAAACCTTATGCCTCTTAATATGGCCTCTGCTTCCTGTCTTTACTGTTCATCCACTGATGACCTTGGAAATCAGAATTTGTTGTGGTCTGCCTCTATAGCTGGGCCTCAGGACCTGTCAGCAGAGTGAATTTTTGTCTGTGTAACCACCACTGCCCACACCATTGCCAGATGCTCTTTTGTGTGATAGGTAGTTGAGTTCTTGACTGGAGACTGACCGGTTCTCAGCTCAAAAGTCCATTAGCAGGTTCACTTTTCCCTCTGGCCTGAGCAGTTTTTGCTTGTTGGGTAGTTTTTAGCAAGAACATTCCTCTGGGCTCCTTTTTGGACCCGGTGGTCCAGGAGAAGATCATGAGCTCAAGATTTATCCGAGTTATTCTGAGATCCCAGAAGACCACAGAGGGATTCTACTTAGCTCTCTGCCTCAGGCGACCTTCCCCGACCTCCAGAAGTTTGGTCAACCTAAGCAGTCACCAACCTGCTTCTCTAGGCACACAAATGCATGCAGCTCAAAATGACACTCAGTTGTTACTTGTTCCTTCTGTTTCACTAGAAGGTTTCACTAGTAGGTTTCATAGATTTCAGTGCAGCATTTTAAAGCCCTTCACTCTATGAAGAATGCCAAGGTGCAGCTTAACTCCCTGAGAAAGAATCGCAAGTAAACCATTAGCCCAGAAAATGGCTCTTTCGACCTAGGTCCTTTCAACCAGAATCCCTTATATACTTTGTAAGTGATGATCAATTTGGCATTTTCCAACATCTAAAACTATGTCTCATCATAGCCAAGGAAGGGCCATTTCTGCGCAGTAAGGAAAACGCATGACATCTGATAATGGTGGGGATTAGAGTGGGGGAGTGTCGTCATGCCCAAATATGTCCTTCACATGAAATATTTTGAAAAAAAATACTGTTTTTTTAATGTGTATATTCAATCATGTTAGGAAAAGTTCTTGTCAAGGCTTTTCTCCCCTCCTTTTATGCAGACAGCCAAGTAAATCATCTGTTTAGAGCTGCAATGCAAACTTCTTCCTCATATCTGAATACTCATGGGGTGCATTGCTGATAAAGCCCCCTCAGGGTAAGGGAAATTTCAGCTCACTATGGAAAACCAGATTTCTCCTTGAGAAAGCACATCTCCCCAGAGGCACCTCTGAAAGTAGACATTACATTCATTCTCCAGAACATTTCACCACGCATTCCCAAGTTAACAGAAATTTTAATCCAGAAATTTCTGGACCAGAAAATACAATAGGCAGTTGAACCACGAAGACTCAGCTGTGTAGGGTCATATTCTAAGAGCAGGGTTATTAGTAGGAGACTGATCTGTCCTAGAGCCGACTGACAACAAATTGTGTTTGGCGGTCCTTAGCAATCAGCACTCACAGGATTCTGCTCATACACAGTAACCATCAGTGAACAACAGGGCTGAGAATGAGGAGTGGCATCACTGTGCATCATCATTCAGCTTGAGGGTCAGCCTGCCTGGGTTCTAATCCACCATTCACAGCTGCATAACCTCAAGCTAACTACCTAATCCCTCATCTGAAGGTGGGGACAATAACAGTACCTACCTCAAATGGGTTATGTAAGTGTTCAGAAAGATGACATGTGTAAAGCAGTGAAGACCTGAGATACAAATGGTTCAATGTTGGTTACAAAACAAACAAACAAACCTAAAACTAAAATAACTAATAATAATGGATCCCATTTCTTTTATTATGATGACCCCTCCACTTAACAGATGAGAAAACTGAGGCACCGAGAGGGTAATTAAATGACCTGTGGTTTTAGAGCTAGGATTTGAATACAGGTGATCTGGCTTTCAAATCCAGTGTTCTTGGGTTGTCTACGTGGTGCTATTAAATCAGAAGCTGAAGGAGCCTTTTTTCCTCAACTTGGTTCTCTTATTCTAAAAAAAGCCACTTTCTTCATAAGAGGACTCAAAATATTCTTTATGATTCCAACACGTATAATGAATTTGACCTCTTTGTTGCCTTGAACACATGTGCTCACTTCCTTATATTGAAACTGTGGCATCTTCTTTGAATTGGGAGGCTGTCTTCCTTAACACGGGGAAGATAACTGTATCTTGAGGTGTCCTAGAATATTGTCCCAGAAGAACATTAGGATAAGTTGTCATTTCCACAGATCAAGCAGAAGGGGATTTCAGGTCTTTGGCTTTTAAGTTCCTTTCAGATTTAAGGTACTGGATGCCTGAAAATGTAGGATATAAAAATAAAAAATCCAAACTTTGCTTTATTTCTTTATTTTCCTCTCTTCCCCATACCATCACGTTATATGTTTCTTTCTCACTCTCTACTTCTATTTTGCATGAAACCTATACCCCAACAGAGATTGCTTTTGAAATTCATAATCTTAAGTTTTACCTGTACTTCCAAAAAGACCAGGAGGGAGGGAGGCTGTGCTTAGTGTGGGGACGGGGGGAGAAGGTGGTGGATGAGGGCTGCCAGGAACCTTGGAATCAGGACCTCCATGCATGTGCTCATTTTAGAAACATCTAATGCAGTTTCCTTGAACAGTGGTTTTCACTGACCAGCCAAATAAAGGCAAGGGTATTAGAATATTTTTAAAGTGTGCACATGCCTGCAACCCACCCTCAGGAGTTTCTGACTCCATAGGTACATGGTGGGCTTGGGGATCTCTATTTTTCAAAAACTGTACAAGATAATTCTGGTGCCACCAAATGCTTGAGAATCACTACTCTAGACCATCAGCCCCACTGGAATTCAAAGAGAACAAAGCTGTATCCCAAAGCAAATAGGCAGACAGTGATTCCTGTCTTTGGGGTAATCCATTACTGCAAAGAGTTGAGAACTGTCCAAAGTAAATTTTAATAAATGTGATGGCTTACTTGCTTGTCTTCTCTTTATTTTTCTCCTTCCTTCCTTTGTTCCTTCTTTTTTATTTTTTTTTTCATTCTTTTGTACACATGCTGCAGTAGAGAACATGGTTTTGAAATCTTAAATATTTAAACTATTTCATTACTATAACGGGTTATTTTCATTCTTAGTAATCCTTCTTAAAGCTCCCATCATGTCTGTAGGATTTAACCAACCCCAAAAGAGAACTTCCAGTTGACCATTGGAGGCCCGTTTTATTCCATCTAAGGCAGGCACCAAGTCAGTAGTTCAAGTCTGGACTGGTAGAAATAAGAATGACTGCAATAGAAATTAGCAAATAGACAAATCAGAATTTTGACGTATGTGAGAAGTACTGTTCTTCTTGTTGTTAATTATTATTATTACAAACAGTAACATGACTCAGAGAAGCAGTCTAGTGTCTCCTCAAGGCCCAGTGTTCTTTACCATCAGACATATCACTGCAGTGACACTGAAACTGTGGGAAAGACCAGGTAGGCTTCCGTCAGAGACTAGGATTTTGAGCCTCTCTCCAAGTCTGTGTTAACTGACCCTATTAGGATATTTAATTCAACTCTCTGAAAAACCATTCTCTCACAGATCTTGACTGCACATGTAGAAGACAACAAGGAATGTAATTATGCTTTGCCAAGAATCTACATTTGCGCAAGAGATTTAAACATTCATAAATCCAGTTGCCTCCTCAATGCCTCCCCTTGGCTTTTTTCATTCAACAAGATTTTACTGAATACCAGCTTATATACTAGATGCTATTTTGTGCCCTGGGGATACAGCCCAAAACAAGACACACGGAGCCACTGCCCTCACAAAGCTTACATTCTAACAATGCTGACGAGGCAGCTCAAATGTGGCCAGAATACAACTACAGGATTGCCTTCTCACTCCTCCATTCATAGACCACCCATTGTCTTCCCTATCTTAACTTCTATCCAGGTACTCAGGCTAACAGCCTAGAAGTCATCCTAGATTTTACTCTTTTCCCAAATCCTTAACATCAATCAGTGAGTTCCATTTGCATTGCTGACAAAATACATTTGAATTGGCCCACTCCTTAGCATTTCACCTGCCACCACTGGCTACCATTGCACTCACTTTCTGTACTGCTTTCATGCTTGCATGCCCTATACTCCGTTCTCCACTCAGCAGCCAGAATGATCTTTTATAAACATAAAGCAGATCAGTTCACCCCCAGCTGAAAATACCCCAATGGCTTCCCTTTGCATTTGGAATAAAATCCAAAATGCCAAGATCGTGCGTGATTTTGCCCATCTACTTCACCCTGACTTTACGCCAGCCACCCCCTCTGTGGCTCCGTTCCAACCATATTGACCTTTATTCTGTTCCTAGACGTACAGAGCTAGTTTTCTCCACAGGACCTTTGCACTTGCTATTCACTCTGCCTAAGATCTTCTTATCGTGGTCACACCACAGCTGCTGTCTTCTCTTGGTCGTGGTCATGGAAGTCAGGCAAGTTATTGCTTTCTTGCTTTTATCCTTAGAAACTTTTTAAACTTGTTCATTGCTATATGTCTGGTTCTTTCCAAACTGCCAGCTATAAAGTAGGTGCTCAATAAATAAGTATTCATGAATGCCTAGTGCTAGTTGGCATTAACAGTTGTTTATTAAAAGAAGTGCTATTAGAAATACAAATAAAAGCAAGACATGACCTTTTGTTTGAGGAATTTACAATTTAGTTCAAGGCATATAAGACCTAAGATATTGAATAAATAAATATACAGCAAGAAAAGGCCATGTAAACCATAGCTATAGTATAAGAGATCGTGATGAGAGAAGTGTCATGGGTTAGTGGAAAGAGTATTCTATTGCTAAAGTCAGGATTTGAGTTTGGTCTGCCACTTACTCACTGTAGGACTCTGGGCAAGTTAGTAACATAAACTGATTTCAGCATCATATTTCTCAACCGTAAAATGTGATAATTTTATCTTCACATGGTTATTGGGACATTTGAGCAAGATAATAGAATAGCACAGAATAGTACTCAATAAATAGTAACTAGTGTGCTTCCATGCCACATGAGAAGCAAGAACTGTGTGTGCCATGAGAGAGGAAGGGAGAGGGTACCAGGAGCATTGCCCTTGAGGATGACCAAAGGCTTCAGAGCCTTGGAGGTTGGGAAGGCTTTTGCCAGACACAACTATGAACGTTATCACTGATGAGCTTTCAGAGGTTATGTTACATACCCCTGTCCACCAAATGTAGGAATCGCTCCCTTGTACATTCTTACCCAGCTTTTGCAAAAAAGTTTCTAAGACAGAGTTCACTCCATTTTAATGAGCCTGTTATTTTGATGGAGCTCAATTTGTTTTAAAATTCTTCCTTAAATCAAACTGAAATCTGCCTCCTTATAAGTTCCACCTGTCATTCCCTGGGGACTAATAGAAATTGTCTTCCTTTGTTTGGTTCTCTTGAGGCTGGACATTCTCCATATTGTCAAAACATAGCATTTTTCAATATCCCTCTTAAAATGAAGCTCCCTAGTCTGTTCTGAACACTGAGAATCTCCCTTCTTGCAATAAGTCATTCTCCTGCTCAGAATGCCTGCTAATTTGATTATTTTTTTCCATAAGCTGTATCTAATTATTAGCCCACCTGAAGATCAACTAAAACCCCTAAACTTTTAGCACACAAATGGCCATGTCCATCTTTTCTCTATGCATAGGTTGTTTTGCTTGTCGTTTTCTTGCATGGATGTAATCTTTTATAGTTAAGTCTACTACATTTTATCTTTTGGGGGCACTGAAGCCTGTCAAAAGTTTTTGACTACTAATTCAGTCATATATTAAGTTAGCTATCTACTTCCAACTTTTTTCATACTCAGGCTTGATACTGTGTCTCGTGTATATTTATTCAAATTGTTAGTAAAAATGTCAAACCAAATAAGAATTAGTAGGAAGCCCAATGGCACATCATTAGAAGGCTCATCAGGTTGACCTTATACCATTAATCCCCTCTTTGCAGAGTGGTGTTTTTTTTTTTAAGATTTTATTTATTTATTTGACAGAGAGAGAAATCACAAGTAGACAGAGAGGCAGGCAGAGAGAGGAGGGAAGCAGGTTCCCTGCTGAGCAGAGAGCCCCATGTGGGGCTCCATACCAGGACCCTGAGATCATGACCTGAGCCGAAGGCAGAGGCTTAACCCACTGAGCCACCCAGGTGCCCCTGCAGAGTGTTTTTAAGCTAGATGTAAATTTCCTTATCTTTGCAATCATCCAACAAAGGCTTCTCATTTTGTCTCTTGGTATAATTTGAGATACCCCATGAAATAATTTCCTAAAACCAAGACACATCCTTAATATGTAAGTCAAATTATTCTCTCAAAGGGAAAGAAAAAATTTGGTTAATTTGTCAGTTATCTAATTGAGGATCTCTAATTTTTTCCCATTTATTTAGATGATAGTGATGGTGATGGTGGTGATGATGAAGATGGTGTCATGGTGATAATGATGAGGGTGATCATGATAATGGTGATGATGGTGATGATGAGAGAGAAATTAATAATGTAGCCACTGCGAATTCTTACAGTGAGCACTATGCCAAACACTTTACATACACACTTTACATTTAGCTTTCATACCATCCTGATAGATGGGAATTATTGCTTTATTTTACAAATAAGAAAACTGAGAGGCTACATAAATTGCCCAATATCACATAACTAGAAATTGGCTAAGCCATGATGAAACTCAGGCTTTTATGACCCCAAAACCCAAACTCTCTGTTATATAGCTCCACATATAGAACTATGTATCTAGTTGCACAATAAACATTTGTCATGAGAGATACCATGAATAAAGAAATGGGGCAACAAAATGCTAGTTTGTTTGAGGGATTTTGGTGGTAACCAAGTGTTGTATCTCCCACAGTGCGTTGTTTGGGATGTCAGTATGCATTCTATGGAAAAATGGTCTAACACATATACCACATGCTGGGCAAACAACGATAATGAAGATTTTTTTTTTTCACTGAAGTGCTTCTCAGGTCATTTATAATGCTAATGTATACTGAGACTCAGAATGTAGTATTTTGCAAACATACTTGAATACTGAGTGCCTGATACCCATTATAGAACATGCTTTAGAAAACTCTGTTAGTACGGGTGGTAGGTGGGTCTCTCATACTGGGACTGGGCCTTGATGCCTTAGCCTTCCAAAGCAGTTTAGCCACAGATTCCTCAAAAGCTGGAGAATGAGCAGAAAAGGAAGTATGCATGTAAAATGTTTAAACCACATGGCAGTTGACATATGTTCTAGCCACCCCTCCTTCCTCCCCACCTAGGATGAGGGTTCTGGGTAAGGACTGGACAGTTCCAAGGTGGGCCAAATGAATGAATGGCAAAGGGGTGGATAGCAGGGAGAACATTTCAAATGAGAGAAGCAGCTTGATCAAAGATATTCTGGGCAGGGATGCCTGGGTGGCTCAGTTGGTTGGATGACTGCCTTCGGCTCAGGTCATGATCCCGGAGTCCTGGGATGGAGTCCCACATCGGGCTCCCAGCTCCACAGGCAGTCTGCTTCTCTCTGTGACCTTCTCCTTGCTCATGTTCTCTCTCACTATCTCTCTCAAATAAATAAATAAAATCTTTAAAAAAAAAAAAAAAGATATTCTGGGCAGATCATGCATGATACCGGAGGGGAGACACATCAGAAAAGTTGCTGTAAACAACGGGGGATGGATGACGAGAGGCCTGGTGTAGGATGCTGGTAAGCGCAAAAGGAGAAAATGGTACCCAGTTGTTTAGAAAAAGAAGCCTAGACTAGTTGGGGGTAGGAAGCCTAAATTCAGGGAAAGGTCAAGACTGACTTCAGGCTTTCTGGGCAGGGCGTTTGGAAGACATGGAACACTTGTGACATCGTCTGGGCACTAACAAAGTCTGTCTGTGATGGTCAAGTGCAGATACTCTGATTCAGACGTACAAGGGTTCAGATCCTAACCCTGTTACTTATTTGCACAGTGGATTTGGCCGAATTATTTTGCTTCTCTGAGCCTATTTCCCCACTCATAAAAGGGAGCTAGGAGGGGTGCCTGGGTGGCTCTGTGGGTTAAGCCTCTGCCTTCGGCTCAGGTCATGATCTCAGGGTCCTGGAATCGAGCCCCACATCGGGCTCTCTGCTCAGCAGGGAGCCTGCTTCAACCTCTCTCTCTGCCTGTCTCTTTGCCTACTTGTGATCTCTGTCTGTCAAATAAATAAATAAAATCTTAAAAAAAAATAAAGAAATAAAAAATCTTTAAAAAAAAAAAAGGAGCTAGGAGTAGTTTCCTCATGGGTTGTTGTAAAAGTTAAGTAAGATAATGAATCCTTAGCTCAGGATAGTGCATGGCGCAGTTGTAGGTGCTCAACAAATGTTAATTGTTATTTCTACTATTGCTGCTATTATCACCATTGTTATCATCATCCTGTGAGGAGATACGTGCTTTGGTGCATGAAAGTTTTAGGATAAGAATAAAGTAGGGCCTTTAAGGGTGTGGAAGGTGAGAACCTGGAGCTCATATACTAGGATACTGAAGCTTCGGATACAATTTGAGAATAATCCCTATAAAACGGATGGCTGAGCCGTGAGAATTCATCTGTTTTCTAAGATGTCAAGTGTGAGAGAGATCACAGACTCCAAGGATCCAGTTTTGGTGACATTCACTCTTGTGGCAGATGAAAGATCCAAGGAGAAGGAGAATATGGGCCTCACATGAGAATTAGGGAGCGTGGGTGTTGAAGATCAAGGGGGAAGAATGTCAAAATGACTATCACATCATCCTGAGCTAGGCAAGTTCATAAGTGTATTACAGAGTCCACGATGTTGAACAAGTCACAGAATGCCATGGCCTTACTAACTTGCCCCTAAGCTGGGCACACATGAAGTGTCATCTGAGGCCAGATTTGCAGAAGGATTTCTACAGACCAGAGCAGAGAGGAAACTAAAAAACGTTGTGCAAGCAACAATGGAAATGTGGACTGTTGTCCCAAGATGGGAGACTTTGAAGGTGGACAGAATAGGTACTTTTCAGTATTTGAAGGGTTACCACAAAGATGAAGTTGACTTCTTTGTGATGTCAGCAGGCAGAAGTAAGTCTAGTCATTTTATCTCAGCCCTAGAGCAGGCTGCCTCTGAGGTAGTGAGCCTATTTTGACTGGAGAAATTTCACACAGAGCCTAGATGACTGGCTGCAAAGCTGGGAAGAAACTTCTGGTTTGGGTTGGAAGGTTGACCTAGATCAAATAATGGCACAGGGGCCAAATCCATTCCACCACCTGTTTTTGTACAGCTTATGAGCTAAAAATGCTTTTTACATTTTTTAAACACTTTTTTAAAATCAAAAGAAAAATAATATTTTGTGAAATAAGATTAGGTGAAAATGGTATGCAATTCAAATTTCAGTGTCCCTAAATAAAATGCTATTGGAACACAGCCATACTCATTAGTTTACATATTGTCTGTGGGTGCTTTGGCACTGTAATGGTGAGGCTGAGTATTGCGACAAGATTGAATGGCTCATAGAGTCTAAAATATTTATTATAGGGCCCTTGACAGAACAAGTTTGCCAAAAGGTTTGAGATCATCTGGTGGCCTCTTTTCAACTGGGAGATTCTGTGAGGGAGAAAAGTTTTTGCCTTAGATTTGAGTGGGTGGTCATTGGTCACTTGGAGACTTCCATAGCAATAGCCTGCAGGGGCGGAAAACCAGGGTTCATGGTGAGAAAATGTAGATATTGGATTGGGAATACTTATGTGAGGAGTCTGACAGAAAACAAAGGTGAAACCTGGCTGATGGCTCATCAGGCCAGCACAGGACGGGAAAGGTATTTGTGGGGGGATAGGAAGATGTGTATAAGTTTGTGTCAGAAGAGAGACATAAAAACTTTTCCTGTGCTTGATGAACCTACTGGTATTTTAGTATCTGCTTTATTTTATGGCTCAGTTAAATATATCTGTTGTCGTATCTCTCAGCAAGAGGGGATTTTCTAAATGTTCTTGTTTATAAATGTGCAGAAAATTTTTGTGCAGAGAGTCATGCTTTTGTTGGCCAAAGAAAGTGAACACTTGCTGATTTTCTGGCAATCCTAACAAAAATACTGAAGTGTATTTATACTCTGGGGGCCAGAATGAATTTCAAAGTGACAGTGCTCAGATACATAATCAGCCCAGTTTTCCTCTTCTGCCTCCACTGAGTTTAACAACTTTGTCAAATCCCTTCCTCTGAAATCCACTTCTGCAAGTGAGTTGAAACTAATTCTCTCTACTGCAGAATAAACATAAGGCGGGTTTCCCTGCTAGGCTCTCAAAAGCTTGGTCCCCCAACAATGGATGAGATAAGCGGGCTAAATCCATGGAAAGTGTGATATGAAACTATCTTTCTTTTTTTAAGTATATTTTTTATTGCTGCTTACAGTGTGATTTCCTTATTAACATCTTGCAACAGTTATAAAAATGTTTACTTCACGCCACTTTGAGGCATAAAGTTATTTCAGTAGAATTTCAAGCTAGACACAGGGACTTAGTTTCTGTTCCTATTCCAGACAAAGCAAGATACCTATTATGTAGTCCAATGTAAGTAACTGTTACCTATGCCAATGAGGGATATTCTGCTAATAAAAACCCACACAGACCCAAATTTGTTTGGCTAATAGGGTTGTATCCTTTCCCAGGGGAATTATGTGACACCTGTGGACAAAGGCTACATTCATCCATTTGGCTTCCACATTTGTTCCTTGTCCTTGTGACACTACTAAGAGATAGCCATCTGTTCTTCATTCTTTAGGAGCTCTTTATTGCCAAGCAAATAGAATGCAGACATCTTAGCCACAAACAAGGGACTCTACAACCTACCTTTCCAGTTTTCTCCCCTATTGATCTCTGCATGCCCATTTCACATTTGTCAGCCTGGCTGAGTTACTATTGCACTCTGTGGGAGGTAAGAGACACCACCCCATTCACACTGTGCACAAAGTGGCAGCTTGGATGAGAGCAGGGGCTCTGAGACTGGAATTGAAATCCCCATTGCACTGCTTACCCAGAAGTCAATAAATAACCAATGATGAAGATAATGGAGCTAGAAGACTAATAACTCTGGATTACTAACTTTTAGAACAGATGAAAATTTTTCCTTGCTTCTAATTCTCTAACATTTTAAGATCACTACTTACAAGGCTCTCAAGGTGTTTGGGGAAATGGTTCCCATTTTGAATAGTTCAGCACACCTACGTGGGCTCTTAAATGATTACAGAGGTGTCAGATAGAGGTACTGATATTAGGGTTGGTTCAACTGTCTATATCTGGATTCATAGAACAGAGAACCTGCATCTAAAGTAGTTTTTCTAGTATTTTCAACTCATGTCTTCTTTGAAAGTGTTTAAAAAAAAAACCTCATGTGAACATTTAATGCAATTTTGGAATTTCCAAATATAATTAGTAGCATGAAAGAAATCATTTGTGATACTGAACATAAAATTTTAAAACATTACCTGTTCTCCTCTCCCCTACCTGCTCTGCCCCAATCCTTACTCTCCTCCCCAAGGTGAGAATCGCAGTCATAAAGAGAAAGGGGAGTGGACTAATCCAGTTCCACGTGCTCGCTTTGGCAGCACATATGCTAGTCCAGTTCCACGAATACTCTTCTAGTTCTTGGACTTTGTGATTTACGTACTAAATGTCCCAACCCTGGAGATCCAACTAACAGGAAAGAAGTTCCCGTGTAAAGGAACACAATGAGAGATGATGGGAACAGAAGTTTAGATCTGAGAATGTCACCATAAGAATCGGGGACTTTATTTATTTGTTTATTTATTTTGGGAAGAGGAGGGACATGACATGACATGTTTGAGGAGGAGAGCACCATACCCAATGATTCCCTTTCTCTTGGGAAAATGAAACTAGTTGGGGAAGAGGGGAGTTGCGGGGGAGGACATTTTATAGCAGTATAACTCCCTGAAGATTTTGAGAACATTTTTTCTTAGAAACCCTTAAGAAAACAATACACACCATCTGCTTGGGATGGTTTTAGGACCCAAGTTAGATAACTCTGGACTATGGATGTGAGACTCTGACTTCAGGGAATTTCTTCCATATCTGTACCATGAATCTAAAAAGACCAAAGCAACTTTTAATAAGATCATGAGTCTGGAATCTTCACTTTGCCTCTAGCCGGCCATGTCATATTGAGTAAGTCCTATGGTCTGGGTGCATCATTTTCTGACCATTAAGATAAGGGATTAGACCCAATGATCTCCAAGACTCCTTTAGAACTTGAGCTCTGGAGTCTGACCTCCCCAAGTTCGAAACCCAGCTATATTGTTTATATGACCTAAGTTTCTAAATCTTTCTAAGCCTCCTTTGGCCCATCTGTCAAATGAGGATAATACTTACTTCTAGGTAGGATTCTTATGATCAAGAAATGCCGTCTATTTTTAATGTAATCTTCTGATGCTCAATGTATAAGGTGAATTGAATGTAATTGAATCCAGAATATCTTGTATGTACTACTCACTTCCTATACCCCTATTTTTAGGGCAGGAAGAGGAAGTAACTGAGTGGGCCAGTCAACAGCGAAGTCTGTGGGCTCAGGGGACTTAGGTTCTTTGGGGTGGGAGTGACACTAAGGATTCTGTTATTACAATGTATTTTGGCATGAAGTCTTCTCTTCCTTCCTTTGAGGTGATGATTTCTAATCCAGTCCATCTTCAGCCTGGTTGTTAAAGCTGGGGAGAACCCCAAAGGAGAAGCAACTGCACTCCCAGCTCAGATGAGGGAAAGCCTTTTAAGATGGGAGGGGAGGATCTATAGCCTGCCTTTTATGAGAGAGATATAGGGAGAAAGGGCCCCAATCAGGTTTAATAAGGTGGGACTGCCTGGCCAGAATGCCCAGACCTCCTTCCTGGCTCTTTACTTCTTTATTTCTTTACTGGCAAAACTTCTTTTTTGTTTGTTTGTTTCTTGTTTTCAGTATAATTTTTATAAAAGTTTCATTGAGATATAACCCATATGCCATACATGCATACACTTAAAGTATACAGTTCAGATAAGCACTGAGTAATATATGGAACTGTTGAATCACTATATTGTACACCTGAAACTAATATAACCCTGGATGTTAATGACATTGGAATTAAAATTTTTTAAAAAGAAAAATTTATAATAAAAAAATAGAGTATACACTTCAGTGGCTTTTTAGTATAGAGTTATACAACCATTCCTATAACTTTAGAACATGTTCTTTGCTCCAAAAAGAAACCCATACCTATTAGCAGTTGCTTTTTATTCCTCATGAATTTTAGCCCCTGGAAACCATTAATCTATTCTCTGTTCCTATGGATGTGCCTATTCTGGACATTTTACACAAAAGGAATACTATAAGATGGGGTCGTTTGTGCATCATTCTTTCACTTAACACTAAGTTTTTAAGCTTCATCCATGTTACAGCATGGATCAACACTTATCACCAAATAATATTCCATTGTATGACATACCTCATTTTTAGTCGTCAGTTGATTCATATTAGGGTTGTTCCCACCTTTTGGTTATTATAAATAATGCTCTTATGAACATTCATGTACTTTTGTGTGGATGTGTGTTTTCATTTCTTGGGTTTATACATAGGAGTAGAATTGCTGGGTTATATGGTAACTCATTGTTCAGCATTTTGAGGAATTGCCAAACTGTTCCAAGGTGGCTGCACCATTTTACACTCTCACCAGCAACACATGAGGGTTCTGCTTTCTCCCCATCCTTGACAACACTTGCTATTCTTTTTATCTTATAGCTATCCTAGTAGGTATGAAGTGGTAGCTCATTGTGGTTTCGATTTGATTTGCCTAACTGGCTAATTATGTTGAGCATTTTTTCATGTGCTTATATTAGTGTATCTTCTTTGGAGAAATCCTCCATTCAAATCCTTTCTCACAACATTTCTGACAGTGAGGCATGACATTAAGATGTAGTCTCATCCTTCAAAGGTTGGCTATTATCATTCCAAATCCTTAAGGATCGATGTATATCCTAGGAAGAAAACAAGTGTGAATAAGAAGAGAGGGGTCACCATTTGGGATTCCCACTCCAACTAAGATTGTGTCAGGTCTTTTCTAGAAATGTATCCACTCTCAATAGAAAAGCTCTAGACTTGAAGGTGGAAGACTTGGGTTCAATTTCTTGGGTCCCACTTGGTGACTATGACCAAATTGCTTAGTAGGTACTAATAAGCTTCTTTAAACTGTCCTTTCCATCACTTTCCCTTTTAATCTTCGTGCTTCCTTTTTTAAAGTGAAGTATAATTTACCTACAGTAGAATTCACCCTTTTTGGTGTACCATTTGAATTTTAACAAATGCATACAGTTGTGTAACAACCATCACAATCAAGATAGAGAATATTTCTCTCATTCCAAAATTTCCTTTGTTCCTTTGTGGTCAATCTCTTCCCACTGTAGACCTCTGGGAATATTGATCTGATTCCTCTCTTTATCCTCTTGCCTTTTCCAGAATGTCATTTGAATGGAATCTTACAGTGGTGGACAGACTTTTGAGCTTGGCTTTTTTTCATTTAGCAGGATGTGTTGGAAATTCATCATTGTTTTTTTATACATGAGTAATTTTTTCTGAGTACAATTCCATTGTACATATATCTAGCATAGTTTATTTATTATTCATCAGTTGAGAGACTTTTGGGTTATTTTCAGGGTATTTGTGATTATGAATTAAGCCGCTAAAAATATTTTTAGGTGAATATAGGTTTCAATTTTCTTGGGTAAATACTAAGCTGTTTTGCAAAGTGTCTCTGTCATTTGGCATTCCCACCAACATGGAAGAGTTGCTCTGTATCCTCTTGTCACAAATGCCAGTTTTTTCATCTGTAAATAAAACAGCAAACACAGCCTTAATATCTCAGGACTGTTCGATAGAAATAAAAACAAAACTGTATAAGTAGAAGTGCTTTGTAAACTGCGAAGTGCTACAGCCAAGTAAATGCTGCCACCTCCGATGATCACGGTCATGCCCACTTCTATATAAAAGTGTGTTTCCCACATGAGCTGAATATTTCATTTTTCCCTCTCCATCTTGGCAGACAAAGTGAGTTATGGCAAGTCTAAAGCAGCAAGAGGTTTGCCCTAGATACATTCTAGAGTTTGTTTTGGCTCTAGTTTTTGAACTTTTCACAGAAGCAGATAAATGACCAAGATGTAAATCATCAAGTGTGAGTCAGCTTTGTAAAGAAAAATGACCCTATGTGATGGAAGTCAGCAGGAGTGGAGTCAGCAGGACAGACAGTATGACATGCTGTGGGAGAAATACATGGAGACTTCAACCAGGCAGTGTCCCCAGGGCAAGGCATTCAGGACGGCTAAAGCAACTGAGAGGACTGGCTGTCTAAAATGTCCAACTGCGGTAGGGGTGAGAGGGGTCGGTAGGAAAACTGACAATAAAAGTAATCCCTTCAACATTTTCAACTATTGAAATTTACTTTTTTTTTCCATGTTAGAGAGAGAAAGGCATAAGAAACAAACAAGCAAAGGTTTTCTCCTTGACATTAGCATGAACTAATACTTACTGCAATATACAGATAGTTATACGTGGAAATGTTTAGAGATATGTGTGTATTCACTGGTCAGTATACATATATACTTTCCTTGTTCTGTCATCTGAAGGGGCCTAGAAACCGCTGACACCCCAGTAGCAATAAGCACATCTAATCCCCAGATCTTGGTATCTAATACCTTTTTCCAATAAAAAGGAACCTGGGCTCCTTAGAGAAATAGGTCATTCTAACACTGGAACAGGAGAATCTAAAATGAACCTGGAGCGTGTGGTAGTGTTAGAATGTAAGGGAATAGTCAAAAACCCACCAAGATGGGGTATGTCGAAGAGTCCAGGAGCCAACTGAGAAAGGTCCCAATGGTCAAAGCCAAAGCAATTTGATCAAAATAAGGTAATATTAGATTATAGCCTGTTGTAGTTTTGTTAAATGAACATTTGTTAAGTAGAACCTTGAGGTATCCAGTAGTAGCCACATTTCAACAAAGGCCACAAGGGAAAGTGAACCTGAGAAGGTTACTACTCATAGGTGCTGGAAAAGGAACATGGCATGCCTAAAAAGGCCACTCTGGGAAGTCAAGACAGGCTGCAGGCAGAGGGAGAGGCAGGATGTGGGACACATTCCTTTATTAGGGTCCCGACCAGAATGCTTTGGGGTTACTGGGATAAAGCCAGATTGATCAGTTCAAATCAAAAAGAGCAAGGCGATAGTAAGCTTCTGAGGGATCTTATACAAGGGGAAGTCCTGGGTGATGGGGGAGAGTATTTGTCATGAGGGTCTTTTGGGAATTCATATCCGGAACTCACATTTGCTTGTGACTCTGAGGGCTGTTACCTAGAGCACTTCTCTCAGGAGACACTAGTATCATTTGAAGGACCCCATGGGTTGTTTGGCCAAACAAAATGGATTCTGAGGCAATAATACCATGGAGTAGGTTAGCTAAACTCTCAGTGTAGCCCTAAGAGTATGATAAATATTCATGAGTCTGTTCTGGTAAAAGTAAACGACTGAGTAAATAAATGGGAATACAGTTGACCCTGGTACTACATGAGTTTGCTTCTGTGTGGACTTCTATC
Organism: Enhydra lutris kenyoni; assembly: GCF_002288905.1. Lineage (NCBI taxonomy): Eukaryota > Metazoa > Chordata > Mammalia > Carnivora > Mustelidae > Enhydra > Enhydra lutris. Next base: position 47,635,791 of record NW_019154096.1, read on the forward strand.
AATACATGCAATGCAATACTGTAAATTTGTTTTCTCTTCCTTATAATTGTCTTAATAGCATTCTCTTTTCTCTAGCTTTGTTATAAGAATATAGTACATAATACATATAACATACAAAATATGTATTAATCCACTATGTTATCAGTAAGGCTTCTGGTCAACAGTAGGCTATGGGTAGCTAAATTTTGGGGGCAGTCAGAAGTTCTATATGGATTTTTGACTATGCAAGGGGTGGGGCGGTTAGCAGCAGCCCTAACCCCTATGTTGTTCACAGGCTAACTGTAAACAATGATCCTATGCTAAAGAATTCCAAATAACTTATTCTAGAAACTCCACCCTCTGGGAGGTTTGGCATAACTCCTGCCCCTTCGGTGTGAGTTGCATATGGTGACTTCCCTCCAAAGGGCACGGTGTGAGAAAGGAGGAAAGATGAGTAACTTTGCAGGGAGGGAAGCAAGGTAACACTACCTCATCCAGTGATCAAGGCTAACATCAACAGGAGTAAGTCATGTTGATAACGTGTGCCCTTGATGAGATATAATGAGAACGGCACTTTGCCTCTGTGGTCTTCCTTCCACAAACCCTTAACACCAGCCTTATTGTGAGAAAAACATCAGATGAATCCCAACTAAGGACACTGTACAAAATGCCTGACTGTTACATCCATAACCATAACCAAAGTCATTAAAAATGAGTCTGAGGGGTACCTGGGTGGCTCAGCCAGTTAAGCACCCGATTCCTGGTTTTGGCTCAGGTCATGACCTTAGGGTTGTTAGATGGAGCCCTGCATCAGGCTCTGCACTGGGCATGGAGCCTGCTTAAGATTCTCTCTGGACCTCTCCCTCTGCCCTGCCCTGTCCCTCCCACCCCTGCGTGGGTTTGAGCTCACTCTCTCTTTCTCTAAAAAAACAAAAATAAGGAGTCTGAGGAGCTGTCACAGTCAAGAGGAGCCTAAGGAAACACAGTGATTAAACACAATATGATATTCCAGACAGGATTCTAGACCAGAAAAAGACAAAATTAGGTAAAAACTAAGAAAAATGAAGTATAGAATTTAGTTAATAATAACATACCAATTTGTTTTATTAATTGTGACACATGTACAATTCTGACTTAAGATGTTAAGAGGAGAAAATTGAAGCTGGGTGTATGGGAATTCTCTATACTAATCTTATTATTTTCTGGAAACCTAAAAATATTCTAAAATAATAAAAATTTGCTTTGAAGAAAATTATTGCCTTGCAAAATAAGAGCTAGAAAGATGCAAAATTTCATTTCTTTATATAGAACACTTTGCCCCACTGAAAATATTCCCTGAGGAATTTCAGTTCAATCTTGATGAAATTTTACATAAGATATGTTCTTTCAAAGGTTGTATTACATAAATTGTGTGAGCTTCAAATGAACCATTTATTATGATTTTTTTTATTATTGCTCATTGAGATACCCCCCAAAAAGATGACTATAGATATTTGGGGGGATTTCCTTTTAAAAAAATTTTTATTAACACATAATGTATTATTTGCCACAGGGGTACAGTCTGTGAATCATCAGGCTTACATATTTCACAGCACTCACCATAGCACATAACCTCCACAATATCCATACCCAGCCACCCTATCCCTCCCCTCCCACACACCCGCAGCAGACCTCAGTTTGTTTCCTGAGATTAGCAGTCACTAATCGTTTTTCTCCCGATCGCATCTTGTTTCATTTCTTCCCTCCCTACCCACCACGATCCCCCGCCCTGCCTCTCAAATTCCTAATATCAAAGAGATCATATGATAATTGTCCTTCTCTGATTGACTTACTTCACTTAGCATAATACCCTCTAGTTCTATCCACATTGTTGCTAATGGCAAGAGTTTTTCTTTTGATGGCTGCATAGTATTCCATTGTGTGTGTGTGTGTGTGTGTGTGTGTGTGTGTGTGTGTATACCACATCTGCTTTATCCATTCATCTGTTGTTGGACATCTAGGTTCTTTCCATCGTT